>NC_048446.1:19453688-19653180 GCF_004353265.1 Vitis riparia
GAATATTCAAATTTCCAACTTGTAATCCCCATTGTGGAAATTGGAAAATCATGTTGGTGGGTTGCCCCTTTGTCAACTAGCAATGTGACAATCTCCATTAAATTAATGGGGCTAGTGCTCCATTTTCATGTGACTTGTAGGGTATGTTTGCCTACATGTCATTAAATATATTTCAATTTTTTTTTTTTTTTGTACATTTATTCAATTTGAACTTATATTGATGCTTCCTTCTCATTTCCCATTTGTTTGTTAGGTGTAGGTGATTTGGTATAAATTCTTATTTTTTTACAAAAAAATTAAAATTAAAATAAGATCATAATTTTAAAGGATAATCAATTAATTAAACTTGAAAGAATCATTTGTATCAACTTTCCATTTTTTATTTTGTTTGAAAAATAAAATCAAAGTCTATTTGGTTGTGAAATAGTTTTCTATTTTTAAAAATAGAAAGTTATTTTCAAAAAATTTTAATGTTGTTTTGTTGTTGTTTTTTAGAAATAATTTTTAAAAATAAATAATAATTTTTAGAAAATAAGTAAAGGTTATTTTCACCTATATTTTTTTAAAAAATGGAAAATTTGGTCATTTAACCATATTTTCTAAAACATATTTTTAAAAACTATTTTTAAGTAAAAGAATTAAAAATAAGTTTTAGAAAATACGATGAAACATACTTTTATTCTTTTAAGAGTTTTATTAAAAATAAAATAATTTTTTTATATAAATTAAAAAAAAAAAGTTATTTACTTCTCAAGAGCCCTAAGTAAATTAAAATTCTTGTCAACTTTTGGAAAAATAAAAAAGGATTTCTTGCAAGTCATTCAAACATCATCTAGACACTTATTAAAAATGTTTACATCATGTGTGTCTTGCAGAACTGAAATCAATCAAACCATGAAGAAAACATGGGATTGATTTTCCCATCAAATCCTTTCATCCAAACACCAAATAGAGAAAGAGAAAAACACCCACATCAGGAATGCCATGGAACAGTAAAAAAAATAGAGGGATTTTGACCGTCTAAAGCTGTGATACAAGTAGAATACTTTTTGAAGAGACCCACAAGCAGCTTTATAAGCTGTCTTTTCCTTTTCTTTTCTTTTCTTTTCTTTTCTTTTTCCATGGAATTTGTATTCAATTGAAACTTTATAGCGGTTTTGTAGCTGCAACAAAAGGACAAATTGAATCTACCAACTCACCCATCTCTCAGACAAATGCCTTTCACTTTGCTGCTCTGCATTCTGCATTGCCCAAATAAAGCTATAAACCCATTAAAATAAAATATTTTCTCTGCTTTTTCTTGCCTTTTTAAAGTTGTTTTTGTAAAGCATTCTGAAGTTACTAGAATAGTTTCATATGTTATAATCATTCAAATGCAAGTATGTAGTACCCACAAGCTTTCACATTCTTAATCACACATTTTTTTAGAATTTTCTTTTTTATGAAATTAGAAATAGGGTAATCTCTAATATTATTTCAAATTTATGGATTTTTACCCAAATTCAATCTCGTCCCGTTCTTTTGTGTCACACCCCGAATTCTAGACAACCCAAAATTCGACTTATAACTCCAAGTGTAACCCTTACGATTCTAGGTTGTCAAGGCGCTACCTTTTGTATCTAATTTCATTTATTTATACCTTTATCGAAAGACTAAGATTTCATCGGATACACTTAAATTTTTTGTGAATATTGGATGGTATTGAAAATTTTATTTATTGAAACATTTTAAATTGCATCATATTTTTTCTTGATATTCATTGCCCAATTTTTTTTTGCTGGTTTAATTCCAGTCAACCAAACGAGGAACAAGAAAGTCATTTAGTAGGAATTGGATTGAAGTGGGTCCACACATTGGGTTCATTCTCAAGGCATCTAGAATTTGGATGAAAAAAAAAATGAGAAGGGAATCAACCAAGCAATGTGCTTCACACTTAATGCAATTTTCTCGAATCTTTGAAAAGAAAAAGAAAAAGAAAATTAATTTGAAAACAAAAAAGTAAAAATAAAATTGGAAATGCAGAAATGAAATGAAAGAAGGGAGAAAAATAAATTTCAATAGTATCATAATGCTTTGACTGCACCATGCAAAGATTTACACAGAGATCTTTTACTCATTTCTTCAATATTTTCATGATGACTCACTGCTCAGTGCTCACCATCCCCTAAACTCTAAAGATTCACTTCACAATCCTATCTTTTCAAATTATTTTCTACTGAAAACACCAAAAAAAAAAAAAAAATCCCTTTTCCTCCGTTTGGCCGCTGAGAAAATGGAAGAAAATAATAAAACAGAGTGTTGGGTACAGAAAATAGAAAACCCAGTTCGGCTCAGCCTAATAGTTGCATACGCCCATGCGGGTTTTTTGTTTTCTCATGTCCCAAGCAAGACCCAGTCAAAATTCTATGTTTTTCGTTTTTCCTGCAGTTTCTTAGCATCCAAACAGGGGTTGCAGACACTAGAGTAACGTTTTCCCGCCATTTCACAGAGCTTCAAATTTTCTCGACTGATCTTCTTGATGAGTCCAGGGATTGCTCGTGAGAAGAATCGCTGGTCCATCGTGATAAATGCGAAGAATCTGAAGCCAAATTCAGAGGGAAAAAAATTCAAAATTTGAATTTTCGTGAAAATTGAAGGCTGAAAAATACAAATGATTAAGAGAGATCAGTTCCGTACCGGTTGAAGAGTTGAGCGATCTCTTGCAATGCATAATGGCGCTTTGAATCCCATCATGCTGCTGCGCCAGCGAATCATCTCTCCTACTTGCCTGAAAGCTCACCGGTGGCATCATCTGAACAGCCGCCGACGCCGACCGGCTCTTCCCTAGATGCTTACACACCACGCGAAGCCCTGCCGGAAGACTCCCCGGCCTCTCTTCTCCGTCCTCTCTCCTGGACTGTGTCTTCACCGGCTTTTTGGGGGAGAATATTGGCCCCGGAATCGGAGAAGACGACGGCGATGGGGACGACGTCGTTTTTTCGCCGTATTTCTTGGAAACCTTGATGTACAGAGGCTTGATGAGCTTCAGATATTTGTGCACCACATCCTTCGAAAACCTCTTCGACTCAAACGACGTCGTTTCCTCCGTGCCATGCTTGCCAAAGCTCCTCGAACTGTTCTCTCGGGTAAACACCGAAACCACCGGAACTTCCTCCACCTTGAATTTGACGGTAAAAAGCTTACTATTCCGCGGAGGTTGTTCCGAAACGCCGCTCGCTTCCATTTTCTCAGCCTTCTCCGTCTTCTCCGACTTCGACCTCCTGAGCCCGAACATGAAGACCCTGAACCTGGGCGCGGACCTCAACAGCGAGATCGGAGACTGAGGCTTCGAGCTGGACTCAATCGGGAGAATTCTTCTCTTGAAAAACAGCTCATGGGCTGAACCTCCCTCTCCGCTCTTGTTGCTGTTCTCTTCTTTGTTCTGAGGCACAGCGAGCTCCAAATCGAAGAAGGAATCTTCGTCGTCAGTCTCCACCATCACATGGCGCAAGCTGGTGGTCCTGACGGCGTCGCCGGTGGTGGCAGTGGGTGCTGACCCACCGCCTTTCCAGAGCTTGAGAAAGCTGAGAACATCCATGGTGGGGAGAGCCAGAGCAGTGAAGAAATGGGTTTTGCTTGGAGTAGGGTTTTGGTGGTTGGAATGCTTTATAGACAGGCCTTTTTCTTCTCTTCCTTTGATGGCTGTGTCGTTGCAGTCACTGAAAATGGTGTTTCGGGGAAGCGGAGTGTGAATTAAGTTTTCCCCCACAACGACGCCGTTTTATACTGCCACAACACCCACTAAGAAACGGCGTCGTTTCCTTAATGCGAAACTGGCCCACGCGCAATCTCTAGTTTGGTCGCACGCGCAGCATCATGGGATGTTGTTTCTCCCATCCAACACCCAAATTTGAATTGAAGAAAGTTGAGACAAAAACATGGTGGTCCAAACGAATGGTCAATTCATTGAAGATTCTGATTTCAAATTACGAAATGGATAGCCCCCTTTCATTTACTTGAAAATTCTTTGGTTAATTTAATTTCTTTTTTTTTTTTAGAAAATTAAAAATTTTGGAAGATAGTGGATGAGTTAAAATGTCATATTAGATGATAATCTTTCATAATGAACATTTTGACTCTTTCCTAGAAAATGATGTGGTTAAAATATCATCTTCGAGGTTAAGAAACCAGTGATAGAAGAACACAAAAAAAGTTGAAACTTTCTTTGATTTTCTTGTAATAATATTAAATTTCTTTGGAAAAAATGTTACTAGATGCCAAAGTAGTTACATGCCCACTCAATTCCAATCATGCCATATTCAAAGACCATATTCCATTCACATTTAGGATGGTAAGGGTTGGATAACATCTCAATTGTTTAAATTTATTCACATTTTTATCTCAAAAAAAAAAAAGTATTGGTAGGGAAATTTCCACACCACCTCATGCCCATTTAATATTTGCTGAAAAAGAGAAATACGAAGGAATTAAATTAAATTGTTTTTTTTATTTTGTTATATGTCGAAGTGTAATAATGTCTATCTTAAACCTGATGATGGATCACCCAAATGATGACTCTTATAATAGAATCATAGAGTATAATGTTGAATGTCATACCATTCCAATTGGTTTTTAAATGAGATGGTTAAAACCCGATCCAAGAATTGGTATCAAAGCTAAGGAGATTCAAGTCACAAGAGCATCATGTCAGGAGAAGGATTATTGGAATACAACAATATTGTCGAAATGTCATCAAAGATTTGACTTACCATTATTGACCGCTGATTACTTTTCAAACAAGAAGATTAAATCCCGATCGAATAAAATATATATAATCGAGATAGAACAAAACAAATCAATACTTTCATCAAATTTTATCAAAAAAAAAAAAAATTCTAAACACACTCTTAACTCATTTATACTCTTTCAATTGATTGTATTATGATTGATTTACATCATTTTACCACGTATATTCACATTTTTTTCTTCATATTTATTAAAAAGAGATTATAATATAACTTTAATACCATATTATATTTAGTTGAAAAATGATAATACTACATCTTACAACCCATTATCATCTACTTCACTTGTTAGACAAAAATTTTGAAGGTTAATTTTCCTAAACATACGTTAATATTTTCATTATTTCAAGTGCCCATTCTCACACAAGGAAGGTCAAAGGTGGCATAGAAAAATACCCTTTTGCTAAGGCCATTTTCACTTTTAGAGGGGAAAAAAAGGGGAGGTTTAGTGTGGATTGAGGGAAGCGCGTGTACCAGAAGAGAATGGATTTTTTATTTTTCTTTTTTTCACTATTTGTTATTTTTTATTTTTTATTTTTCTTCTTAATCCATGATGGGAACAGAGGGTTGCTGAGGACTGTGGCCATGGGAAGGGTGACAGAAACTTCCAAAAAGAGACAAAGTAAAAGAAAAATAAAAAGGGAGAAAAGGGACAAAAAGAAGAGACTCACACATGACCAAAAATTAAAAATATAAATATAAAAATAATATAAATAAATAAATAAATAAAATGTAAAGTGTCTCAGAGCTTGCTTTTCTCAGTCTCAAAAATCTGCTGGAGTCAGAGAATGGCTTCTTTACAAGGCAAGACATGGATATAAATGTATATATATATATATATTGGTGGATGCAGTGGTTGGGCATAGGGCACCCCATCTTCATGTGTATGTTTTCAGAGATGGAGCTTCTCTCTTTTGTAAAGAGGCCAATCTCTTTTACCCACAAAAGGTTTGACCTAGCTTACAGTGAGGTTTTGGGAGAGTGGCCATGCCTCTCTGCCCTCACCTCAAACCCCCTTTCTTTTTCAGTGTTTGGGAAAGGGGTTTGGGTTGATGGTGAAGAGACCCATTTGGTGGGGAAATTTTGTTCATCTTGGATAGCTATATTGTGGCAAAGGTGGACTACATTGTCCATAAAAGAAGAAATTGAAAACTACTTTGAATTAACCAATGGATGAGTATTACAACCTTTATGAGGATTTAAATATGAAAAATAAATAATTTTTTTAACTTGTTTTTAAAATATTTTCTATATTTTTAATTGTCTTATAATTTATTTTAAAACAATCGATTTTCAAAACTATTTTTGTAAAAATTTGTTACACATGTTTTATGAGTCAAAAAATGTTTTTTGAAACTTGTTTTTAAAAATTATTTTTTATTGTTTAACTTAAAAACAATGTGTAAGAATAAATTTTTAAAAACATAACTAATCGTGTTCGTATTTTTCTTTTGTTTTTAAAAACTAATAAAAATAACTTTTACTTTTTCTCTAAAAATTGTTCTTTATTTTACTTTATTTTTAAAATTTATTTTAAGAGAATAATGGTCAAACAGTGTTAAAAAAATTTTAAAATAGTTTTCTCTTTTTAAAAATGAAAAATTGTTTTAAATCACATGACCACTAATTACTTTTTAAAAAAATAGGAGAATGATTATTGGATTTAAGGATCTGTTTGATCATATTTTCAAGAGTAGTTTTCAAATAAAATCTAAGGATCTATTTGATCATATTTTCTGAAACTTGTTTTTAAAAATTATTTTTTATTGTTTAACTTAAAAATAGTTTATAAAAATAAGTTTTAAAAAACATAATCAATTAGGTCCGTATTTTTCTTTTGTTTTTAAAAACTGATAAAAACAACTCTGATTTTTTCTCTAAAAATTATTCTTTATTTTATTTTATTTTAAAATTTTATTTTCAAAGAATAAAGTCAAATAGTGTTAAAAAAATTTAAAATAGTTTTCTCTTTTTAAAAACAAAAAATTATTTTTAAATCACATGACAAAACAGGCTCGAAGTTATTTGAATAATGTTTTTAATCAAAATAGTCTCTATGGATTAACGGGACAAAATTTTTAAGAAACCATATGATGCTAACATAAAGAGAGACAAAAAAGAAAGAAAATATTGAGAATGATGATAAAATCATTCACATAAAACCTTTTAAAGTGGATTTAGAGGAAGGAAAAGGGAGGAATATAGGTTACTATAGCTCTTTTTGATGCTATAATAAAATGATGAAATGGTGATTTTTTAATGGTTTGTCTATCATTTTGCCCATGTTATGTTTCTTCCTTTTTTTTAAAACTGAAGTTGTTAGTGAGTAGTGAATGGGACTAGAGCTTCATTTGCTCAACATGGTGATGGAGGATGGCACCCACATGTTTAAATTTAGAACTCCACTGGAGACACCTTGATTTGACAATCCTTTTGTCAAAAGTTGAGTGTCTATTATGACTACATATCCCTAAACTTTCTTACCATATTCGTCCTTACAACAATTTGTGATCTTTAGTCATGTTACTCTACATAATAAGCCACCAACATCCTAATTATACAAGATTCTATGAAGGTGATTATTTTGTATGCAATGTGTAGGGTAAATTTGATCTAACATCCCTTAGTTTAAGTTTCACCTATGGTGGTCCAAAATCTCGTTGGTCGGCTTCCTAGGGTTTTTCTTTAATTAAGTAGTAGGATCATCGGCTTTTTAGGGGTTTTCCTAATTGAGTAGTAAGACAATAAACTATAGTCACTATTCCAACACCATAAATCGATCATTACCTATATTGTTAAACCCTATAATCTTGATCTTCTTTGACAATTATAGCATACAAAGAGGCATAAGCTTAGGACTCCTTGTCTTTGGAAAAGTGACCCTACCGACAAAATACATTACATTATCGGGACATTAGTCATGTAGATAATCTATTAGGGCCTAGAGATAACAATTGAATAGTCATATTCGATTCGTGGCATCATGATTAAGTTATAAGATTCTGCACCCTAAATCATGATATAAGTCACAACTTTTGGAACTTTTTTTTGCCAACTTTTACTTTAAAGGGGGAAGAGGTCACCCCACATTTACCCTTTTCTTTTTTTCTTTACATTGTTGTCATCCCAGGGCGGATCATAGGAGTCCCCCCAAGACCCAATACCTTATGCTCTAAATCAGAGCCTACCATTGAACTTTTGTACTTCATCTGTCTGTGGTTGTTGGGCTCTCACTAGAATTTTACTGAATGGTTGGTTGGTCAAATGATTCTCTCCAAGGAATTTTTATGAATGGTGGGGTCTTTGTGTTTGCTATTTACAAGTGGATGACTAAGACAAAGCTTTAACTTAATTATTCCATAGTTAGGCAGTGGTTCAAGGTACTTTTGAATCAAATCTTAGTTATTCTTCAATCTTTATGTTCTCTGACCATACATGTTTTTCATTCATCATCCCTTTTGAACCAAGTAAGAAAAAGTTTTGTGAACACAACCTTTTAAAATATGTATATATTTTTATTTTTAGAGGGGGTTGTCTCCTTCCTTTTGTGTCACCTACTCTTCACCCTTTATAGACTAATTGTTAGAGATTCTTATCCACCTACATGTAATTCAGGCCATTGATGAGGAACAATCTTCTACCACACCTTTGCTATGATGCTTTGGAACACAAATCTTTAATTAAATTAAATTACCAAGTTTTAACAGTTAAGACATAGAGGTAAGAAGTTTATCCAATAAGCATAATAGTATTTGTCTTTTGAGAAAAAATTAATAGTTTATAGGAGACATGATTATGTCGTTAAAAGAGGGTTTCTTTGTGTTGTAAACACGGTATAGTACCATGAGATTTAATCCATCGGGCGTGAAAAATAATTTAGTCTGAATTATATAATTTGGTTGTGTCGGAAGTAGTATGGTGAAATTTAGAAGTGATTTGATTATATCTAAAAAGAATAACCTAATCATATTTGAGAAATAAATTCTTCATTTTTTTTAAAGCAGTTGATTTAAACTTAAACCTTACGATTTGATTATTTATTTATTTATTTATTTTAGCATGTCACAACTTCCAGGAGACCTAAAATTGGGTCTATAACTTTAAGTAAAAGGTTTGATCCTAGTAATTATACTATATCGAGACTGGGGTCAACTTAATTATTTTGATTACTTTAAAACCTAATTTCACATAACATTACTAAAAGGGGTTCTAATTAAGTAGATTCTCAAATCGATCTAACTAAAATACCTTTTGAATTAGTTGGACGTGTTTTAAAGTTATGAAGGCAACCATAAAGATTAAGGGCCAAAAGTAGACAATATTCACTTAATAATGACATTGACAATATTCACTCGATGTTGGCATCAACAATATTTACCCAACATTGACATCGATAATATTTATCCAATATTGTCAAAGATAATCTTTACCCGTTATAAGTGGGTTATGATAGTAATATTAGAGTCAATCCTACCCTAGAAAGTACGTAGAGTCGAACATATCTTGCAACGTATGGACGGACGAAGGTGTCAAATCTATATATGGGAAGGTGAGTTTTGATTTGGGGAGAAGAAATCTCTAATACTAATAAAGGTCTCTGAATTGGTTAGACGGTTTTAAAGCCGTGAGAGAAACCGCAAATGCAATGGGCTTGAAACAAATATAGAAGAATCGTGACATTCTAACTTAGGAAAACAAAAATATCCCTTAGTATTGCCACACGCATTTCAATGTGAACGCAAGAGGGGCTGTTGGGCTGAACACATAACAACAAAATGATACATAGTGTTGGACAAATATGGAGACTAGGCTTAAAAATCAGGCCTTAGAACGCATGAGGCCTTAGAACATAACTCTAGGTTGATTTGGAAGATTACTACCAAGGCCCATGTTATTGGCTATCAAAGAAATCACACTGATCCAAGCAGTGGACAAATCTTTCTCACCCACGACACTTGTTTGGATGCCCAGAAAGCAACTTCTCCAAAGTGTACCATTTTCCCACTAAAGACCATATTGGAATATATACCCAGAACAATTCTCTCCCCCTTGTTGAGCCAAACATGACTTAAAGGTGGCTGTAAGCTACTGTGAGCTTCCTTCAACTCCCCTCCCTTCTGATTCATTTTCTCACCAATTTTCCCAGCATTCATTTCATGTCTATCACCTGCACCTACAGTTGTAATCATGGTAACATGTTGATGTTGATTAATATAATGCAAGGGAAATCATTCATGATCCTAAATTTGATGAATTTGTTGTCAGTTAAAAACATTTGGAAACAAGTGAAAATACTAAATTAGCCCCATGGAATCAAAGCAATTCTAAATTGAAAAAAAAAAAAAAAATTGTTATTGCTTTGAGAATAGAATATTTTGAAGAAGTGATTAAATATTATAAATTAGTAGTGGGGAGCATGGTTCTGCTGAATGCTGATTTTCACAAGTGGGTTGCACGTACTTTCTCATTCATGTGATGAGATTCTCAACAATGTTCTTCTTTCTCTCTTTTTTTAAATTTTTAAATTTTTAATTTTTAATTTTTTTAAATTTAAGTCTATTCAAGGGGAGAATTTTGAAATACAGCCTCGATTATATTAAACTTTATCCAATTTTATAAATATGATAAAAATGAAAAATCATATAAATATAAATTTTTTTCTTCCCTTATATATTAACACAAATATATTTTAACATAAAAAACCAATAAAAAAAGAAAAGGGAAAATCCATTCTTACAATGAGTTTAATTTTTTTTCTTTTGGGTTTCAATTTAATTTTTTAATGACTTTTTATCACTTGAAATATCTTTACTTTATTTTATTTTATGATATATATCATGGTTTTAAAAATTAGATCGAATGGATTAATCCGACTTTCGATCAATCATTATTTTGATTTGAATGGTTTGATTCGATATTTTAAATTGTCTAGGCCTTGGACCGATCTCGACCTATCAGAACCGACAATCAATCTGGTGAATCAATTGATCGAGTGATTCTCCCTAAATGGAACAATTCAAAAGCTATCTTTAGCCCTTAAAATGACCTTATTTTGATGTATGCTCTCCATCCAACCTCCACGCTCTAACTGCAACATCGTCAGACCCGACACCACCAATTGATGAGGACGTCCACGCCGTAGATAGTCTCCCACAATGGGTTGCATTGTTGCAATTTACAAAGTTTCAATTGAATATTAAATATTTAATATTTTATTATATATTAAATATTAATATTTATTATTCATTAAATCATTTGAGAAAAATTTATTATTTTTATTTTTTAAATTATTTTATTTTAATAATATATAAAATATATATTTATGAGATCAAATATAATTTTGAAGATATATATATATATATATAACTCGTTTATAAAATTTAATGAATTTATTTTATATTTTAAAATTTTAATAACTGATAAAGAAATTTAAATTTTTTAATCTTTTATTTATTTATTTTGTAAATTATGGTACGTAGCATTTAACATTTAATAAATATCGAATCATGTCAGGTGGCGTCTGGTGATACTGATACCATCATGCTATTGTGTCCGTACACCACTAAAGTAACCATAATTCCATATCCCACCATTCACTTTTTGCCACGTGTCAATGATCTGGGATAAATTTGGCCGGCGACTTCACGGAGTAAACTGTGAAATTTTTAAATAACTAAACAAGAAGAAGACCGCCGTCAATGTCACCTCCGAAAACCTCGAACGGCACAAAACGGATAAATATTTGTTAATTATCTTTTTATTTTTTTATTTTTAACACCTGCATTTCATTGGGTTCCGTTATATTCGCTAGCCTACTAGACTCGGACTCCGAACCTCAGGCTCGGGTTCCCCCCTTAAAAACGGCTCAAGTCTTTTCTTGCTCTCAGCGTTCACTCAGTCGCCGTTAAGTTTTGTCCCCGGCAGCCAGGTTTTACTTCAGAGATTGCTTGCCGGAGTCTGATGGCCGATCATGCGGGCGAGTCCGAATCCGCCATGGAGTCGGTGATGGAAAAGATAACCGCAAAGCTTCATGGCCATGACTCGCCCTCGTCGTCAGACTCCGAGGACGGCAAGAAGTCGCTGGTGGAGGCTGTGAAATCGAAGAGTTACAGGCTTTTCGGAAGGGAAAAGCCTCTTCACAAGGTCCTAGGGGGTGGAAAACGTATGCCCACCTCTCTATCAATATAAACACGTCTTTTATGGAGTTTATTGAATCGTGATATTAGGGTTTTATAAATGATTTTCGAATAGAGGATTTTGGTATCTTTATTTTCCTCTTTTTTTTGGTCTATGTGGACGGGCATTTTGGTTTTGCGGCGTTTGGTTCGGGAGAAACCGGAGGAAAATAAAGGAAAGAAAAAACAAAAATTGAATTAGGTTGTTTCATATAAATGAATTACTTAAAAAGGAAGTGAACGCAATTAATCCGAACGATGAAACTTGTTTTCATTTATTTTCTTTCTTTCCTACATTTTCTCGGCAATGTATTGGTCGAATCCGCATGTTATTCTACTCTCTGATTGGTCATGTGGATTTGATTGATGATCTTTTCACGATGCTAGAGTAGACATGTATAAGGATTTGCAGAGAATAGTGGTTGCAGATTTGATCGGAGAAAATCTGCGAGGAACAGTCCTTGAACTTTGTTCCCACGCTTGTTACAGTCTCATTCTTGTGTTTGTCGCATCCAAAAACATTCTTGAAAATGATTCCAAAAACATATGATTAAATTTCTGTAGTCGCAGCATGAATCTGATTATATCATCTTACATTCATTTTTTATTTTTTTTTGGTGCAGCTGCTGATGTTTTCCTGTGGAGAAATAAGAAAATTTCAGCCAGTGTGCTCGGCTGCGCCACAGCAATTTGGGTTCTCTTTGAAATGCTTGAATACCAATTGCTTCCTCTACTATGCCACATTTTAATGCTCAGTTTGGCATCCCTTTTCCTGTGGTCCAATGCATCCATCGTCATCAAGAAGTAAGTAGTCGGTTTTGTGATGCATTCTCTTGTACGATTCAAATTGATTTGCATTCTCACTTTTTCTGTGTTCCATACCTAGGTCACCTCCAAACATCCCAGTGGTTGGAGTTCCTGAGAAAGCTGTCATGGAGATTACCTCTGCCCTGCTATATGCAATCAACCGAGGTCTAACTTCACTGCACAACATTGCATCCGGGAGACATTTGAAGCAGTTTCTTGCGGTACGTTGATTTTCATTCTCTTGCATTTGTGATTTCTAAACAAGCCCTCTAGTAGGGGTTGAACCGTGTTTCTGATTATCAGGTCACTGCTGGATTATGGGTTTTGTCAGCTGTGGGGAGATGGTGTAACTTCATCACCTTGTTCTACTTATGTAAGGAATTCAATTAGTAGTCATCTATTTTCTTAATTTTTTCACAATTATCCTCATTTAACTTTGAGTATCGGAAGACAGTGTTTGTTTTGCTACACACGGTGCCTGTCATTTACGAGAAGTATGAGGATGAAGTGGATTCGTCAGCTGAGAAAGTTAAGACCGAAATCAAAAACCAGTACAGACTCCTTTGCGAGAAGGTTCTCAAAGGACGACCTGGAGACGTGTTGAAGGTCAGGAAGATGTCTTAGGTTTTCATGAGTATCATTGGATTCCACTGTTTTAGGGTTTTGATAAGTAATAGTTTTAGGTCATGCTTCACTTTAGAGCTACTATAGAGCCTGTTTGGCATTCATGTATTGACATTGCTATGACACAAGGCAGCGTTCTTGGGGTTTGCCCCTTCTTTCTTTGCCTTCTGCTTCGGCACATCGTCTCAATTTGATTTCTTTGTAACCACCAAAAGAGCTCATTCGTTTTCCGCCCCCAATGGGATGGGGAATTTTTAACCCCCTATTTATACTTTTTGGCTCTTCATCTTTTTGAATCGGGGCCCGGCCCGGCTCGCATCGTTCCAAGAACCGGCGGGGAGCACCATCGTGCACAGTAACTGGGAGTCCTATTAGACCGAAAATTTAAAAATAATTAATTCTAAATTTTTTTAGAACTTATTTTAATTATATTTAATAATTTTTTGACAATTTTTTTAAAACAAGGTGTTTTTGTTAAAAAATATATATATATTTTAATTGTTTTCACTTGTATCTAGAAATTTTAAAAATAATTAATTATAAAAAAATTTTAGAATTTATTTTAATTATTTTTAATTGTTTTCTCTTTTATAGGATTATTGTAAAAAGTAATTATATAAATATAGAAAATGATTATATGTAAAAATATAAGTAAAACATTACAAATAAAAATTAATTTTAAAAATATAGAAAACATTTCATGTTTTCAAATAAATTTTTATTAGAAAATATGGTTTGATTCTCATAAGGAATTAAGAAAATAAAAAATAAAAAAATGATTTAATAATTTTTTTTTTCATTAGAAAAAAAATCAAATATAATTAGAATTAATTAAAAATTTATATATATTTTAAAATTAAAATTATTTAATGATATACGTATTCTCTTTAATTTTTTTATTCACTACTATTTTTCCTCTTAATTTTCTTTTATCCTCATTTTCCCTCAAATTTTTTGAGTAAACATAGCCTAAGAGACTTGTTTTTAAAATTCTTTTTAAAAACTATTTTTTTAAGAACTATTTTAGAAAATGTTCCCCATGGTTTTTTTTTTCTTCTTTAAAAAAAAAACATATTTTAATTGTTTTCCAAAATAATTAGACAAATATAAAAATATTAAAAATAAAAATTATTTTTAAACAATATTTAGAACATAAAAAACAGAGCGCTAACATTCCAAAATTCCAAACAAACTTAGAAAACATTCTCAAACAGTCCCCAGCTTTTGCAATTCTCCAATGCCATCCATTCATTCTTCTCAAATAAAATTCAACAAAATGTAGTGTTTTATACCTTCCTTACATAGTGTTTTCAGCTTTCAATCAATACCAATGTACCTTGGATAAGTCCACAGCTTGGAGAGCAACCCTCCTTCCGAATCACTATCACTATCCGAAGAGGATGTCATTGACAAAGAATCATCCAATATATATTCAACAATCTGGAAACAAAGAATATGTCAACAACAAGAAATACGAGTTATCGGTTATTCTGCCAATGCTGAGATTCCTGCTGGACACAGCAAGGAGAAACGGAAAATACCACGAATACGAAAATTACCTGCTGAGGTGATACAGGCTTAATCTGCTGATTTTCAGACTTCACTCCAGGGTGTCTTTTAGGACATTTCATGTTACTGAGCCAAACTATCGTGTGGCAAACTCCGCAATATCCCCTATTAGATGTGAATCGTTTTGCCCGCTTGCCTGAAATCCAGTCAGATAATCGTTATATTAGCTAGCAATATTTTCATTCTTTTTTGTTTAGTTTTGACAAAATAGTTAGTCCAAACTAGATTAGTCGGTAAATACTGGTTTTTCCAATGTTTTGCTACTTGGGAAGAATATGCTCTCCCTTCTAAGGGACTCTCTACACTGATTTTTGTTGTATGAATCAGCTTATTCTGATACTTTTTGACTATCAAGCAATCTTCTCTCTTCAAAGACTATGGAGCTTTGTTTTTGAATCCAAGTTCCATCAAACCCATCTTTTATTAGCCAATGTCCTTGATCATTCAAGTAGAAAAAGCAAACCAAAGCACAAAAAACACAAAATTTCCATAACCAGTCAAAAGGCCGATAGATTATATACTACTGAAATTGTGTGTGCTTCATTGACAAAAGTGCAGAAGTGCAAAATGAACATTTCAGCAGGGCAGAGCCTAATGTGAACAAACCAAAAGGCAACCCAACTGTGAGCTTGCCCAGCTGCATGGATTCATTTTTGCAACATGTATTTCACAACAAATCCAACTGAACTAGAGATCTTGAAAGACAATAGAGTAGCATACCTATATATTTTCTTTTGAAGGCATCTCTCCAGTCAATACCGGTTCTCGTGGCAATGTCCTCTTTTAGATTAGTTTCTTCCTTATCTTCAACTAGTTCACCATCCCTGTGCCCTTTCATCTTGGAAATATCTTCAGAATTACCAAAGCAAATAGTATATTGCAACTGCCACAAACAGTTATCGCTTGCTGCTGAGTTCCATGACCTTCACAAACATTCAAAGGTTATTAAACCAACAAGTTTGCAGAAAATTTGATGATGGGGGACGATTTAGCAAAATCATATACCAGGCAGTGCTTTTAATCCTTAGAGGAAGCCACTAATGGGCATGGCATGGTAAACTAAGACATGTCGGGAACTTACAACTCATCTTTAATTTTGTGAATGGTAAAGGAAGAAAAGATTACCAGCAGACTAACCCAACAGAAAGTAGGGATTGCATATCCAGGAAACCGAAGATATGCACAAGAACATCTTGAGGCAGATGGGCCAAACCTGAAAATAAGGAAAAAGATCGAGACGGTCCATGTGTGGCAGAAATAGAATCAGTACACATAAGTTTAGGACTGCAACTTAAGCGAGTTGGGTTGGGTTGGTAGCTTACCCAAGCACAACCAAATTAAGACAAAATCAACCCAAGCCATTTCTTAACTTAAATATTACCTTCTTCTTCCTGTCGAGCTTTAGAGCGCCTTTTGCAAGCAACCTTTGCATGCTTAAATTCTGTAACTGCCTGAGTTCTCTTCTGCTTTGGCAACACAGCCTCTGCACTCTGCAGGAGGAGATTAGCTGCTGAAACAGCACTCTGTGTCTGCATTCTAGGATTGAAACAACCATTAAACAATTAATAAAATTTTATCCAACATAGAGATAGTTAATAAGTCCAAGCACTTGAGCCATGCCCCACATTTGCAGGCCATTACTGGGCTTAAAACCAACTTTTACTATTAGTTTCAGCTTAAACAGGATAACTAAGTAAAATCCTTAGTACTTTTATATGCCTATGAAATTGGTTTACACTGAATAGAAATCTTTTAAATTCTCATGGTTTAGACAAATCCATGGTCCATAAAAACAGAGGTATGTTTTCAGGAGACATAGTGATAATTACTTATATAGACATATTCAAATATATATGCATGCATATACTCAACTATTCGGTCCACAAATTGGAACATCTAGATCATCAATTTTAAGCACTAATAATTCTAAATTACTTTTAAAACCAAGGTTTTGCCACCATCTTAATACATTTACCAATCGACAATATTCGCTTTGCATAAATCATCACACTTCTCATTTGGGCATAAAAAAAAATTAAAAAAAAGGTCAAGCTGCAACTTTGCTTGTTAGTGCTTATATGATGAAAAATGAAACAACTAAATCAATCCTGAATTAAATCATTTGAGCTTCCAAATGCAAATTTTTTAGGCAAACTCCATATTCTGCTAGGAATCAGAGCTTTCATCTCAAAGTTCCCAGACTGCCTACTCAAAAGGAAGGCTCAAGAATTTCAGATGGCATATAAAAATTGATTTTTCCAACAATTCATTAGATTTGGCTGCTAAATAAAAGCCCCTTCAGAATATAAAACCAACTTCTCAACAATTTGTTGGAAGATCGCTTATAAGTAAACAGCCCAACAAATACTGATTCAACATAGTCAAAGGGGCTAAATCATATTCAATAAGGATCCACTTCCGATTACCAGAAATCTATAGGAATAAATGCAGCTTCAACCACGAAAATTTCAAAATTAATTCCCAATTCACACCTTGCAGCTATTACAAAACCCAGAGAACCACAATTCAAAAAAGGATAAAAAAAAAAAGAAAAAAATTGTTAAGAACTATGAACAGAACAATATGAAACATGAAAAATCAAAACCAATTTTGAATCCACAATCTGGGACCATCACAAAATCCGCAATCACGAACTGGGTATCAAAACCCACACAACGAACAATTTGAAAACAAAATCAATAACTGGGTACTGAAATATAAAAATTGGAGGCATCACAAAACCCAGAAGCACGAACCGGGTATTGATTGAAATTCACCTAATAAGCAATACCAAAAAAGAAATATGGGAAAATTGGATACATACTGGGGAAGGAGACGAAAAGCAGCGAGGGTATCTTGGAAGACGAGAGACTGGAGATTTTTGGGGAGTTTATTATAAGCGCCTCTGAGAATGAAGCTCAACTCTTTGCAGACGAACGGATATTGATAGATTCGAGGGAGGGAGTCTCTCAGACCGAGTTTTTGGTATCTCTCCAATGGGGTACTCATCTTATTTCATGAAATTCTGAAAACAATACAGCTACTCCATTGCTGGGATCAACAAGAAAAAACCCGCAAGCAGAGGAAAACACCCACTTTTTTTTTCCCCTGTTCTTTTCTTTTCTTTCCCGTCCTGCTTAAAAGGGAAAATGATTTTGAGGGTGGTGAAGAAAATTTGCAAACTCCGAAAAATTTTCCTCAATGAGATTAGGGGCGCAGGTTGGATCCAAGGTGCTTTACCTCAAGTGCGATCCAACTTTTGATTCTTCAAGCTTGGGTTGAGTTTGAATTATACTCGAATTTTTACATTTATAAATTTAAATACTAAATTTAGAAACCTAATGCATTTATTTAAGAAGCCCTACATAATTTTTTTCCTTCTTTCCATAATTCCTTGAACCTCATACAATCTAATTTACATTAACACTATTTTTGAAAACTATTTTTTAAAATAGTTTTCTTTTTTAAAAAAGTAAAAATAAAAATGTATGAACTCGTGTTTGACAACAAGAAAATAAAAAAGGTTTTTTGTTATTAAAAATAAAATATAAGAGTAAATGTTTTTAAAAATGGTTTTTTGTTTTTCAAAATAAAAAAATAAGAAAACACATTTATCATTAGAAAAAAATTATTTTCTATTTTTTATTCTTAAAAATAAAAAATATATTATTTTCATAATATTTTTAATTATTTTCACTTATTTTCATTTGTTTTTTAATACTATTCCTTAAAAAATAATTATAAAAATAAAATATATATTAAAAATATTAAAATTAAGTTTAAAATATTTCAAATTTCCAAGGAGACTTCGATGTTATAAAATATTAGAGAACAATTTTTAAAACCGTTTTTGAAAACAGATACTAAACAGGGTTGAGTGTTTTCAGATAACACTTTTAGTAGCTGTTTTTAATTATTTTCATTTGATTTTTTAATACTATTTTTAAAAAGTAATTATACAAATATGAGAACTATTAAAAAATATATTTTAAATTTAAAAATATAGAATACCCTTTTTAAAACATTTCGAGTTTCAAAAACAATTTTCTGACAACATTTTTCAAAGGCCTTAATTTCCAGCACTATCTGCAAATGGATAGAGATCTCCAAGTAGCACACATTTACATAAACATTACTAACAAATAACCAGAAACTGGTGGCAGTTTGTTTTGTATTCTGTAGAATGGCTTCTTAATAAATACTGACAACTGAGGATATACTAAAGCCAAAGGAACCAATATGAAGGATAAACTAAACCAACCCCATTCAAGCTTCTCAGGGTTTTCCAGATTTGTTTGTCCATCTCACTCTACAGCTTTCAATTCAATGTTGCATGCCCATAACCAGCTGGTTTCAGGTGAAGGGCTTTCTGGCTTCCCAAACTCTCATTCCTTCTCACAGAGAATAGTATTGCTGCTGCTGATGTGTGTATAGGATGTGGCCTATAGGAAGTAGGCCAGTTGTTTCTTCTTCCTTGAACCGCCATCTCCATACAATTCATTCCACTGCTTCAGCTTGTTCATTACTGCTTCATCAGAAGCAAAACTAGCAGCAACCCGATTCTTTGCCTGCTTCATGTCTTCCATGTTTAAGGGCCTCTTAACAATTACCTTTTCCCCTTTGGCTTCTTCATTGGTACCCGAAGCATCCTCTGAGCTTTTCCCTTCATCAGCTTTCTGCTTCTTTTTCTGTGAAAAGAAATATCAGAAAAAAAGACCTTGCTCTACTGTGGAAAACTAGTTGGAAAAAGGGAAAAGGAGGAAAATGATACTTGGAAGAGGTAAGAGAGTTCTTACCTTATCCTCCTTCAATCTCTCTTGTTGTAGTAGCTCCTTTACAGGACGATAAGCTGCTGTCATGCACAAATTCTGTTTCAACGATTAATCCCAAGAGTCAACACAACAGCAGATTCTTAATCAATTCACCATTGATATCAGTAGAAGTACAAACCTTAAGATCACTTCCAGTATAACCTTCTGTCATGGTTGCAAGCTCCTTAAAGTCAAGATCCTCTGCTTTTTCTTTTGCCAAGAGAGTCTTCAATATCATCTCCCTGCTCTCCACAGATGGTAGACCAACCATAATTCTGTTCATCACAGATACCATTAGTTTGCCTACTCGAAGCATGGTGACACATTCATCTATCTTCAATATATCCTTCTCCGTACAACACGGCTTTAGTTTAAATGAGGTAAAATGATGAAAATGATGCCGAGTGTGACACAATATGCAAATCTACCTGTGCTCAAACCGCCTGATAATCGCCTCATCAAGGTCAAATGGCCTGTTGGTTGCAGCAAGAACGAGGACCCGTTCACCAGCTTTTGTCAGTAGTCCATCCCAATGTGTCATGAACTCATTCTTAATCTGTCGCATAGCATAATGCTCTCCAACTTCGGTCCGCTGCCCAAGCAAGCTATCAGCCTCATCCACAAAAATAATAGTTGGGGAGATCTTTGCTGCGAGTGTGAACAGAGCTCGAACATTCTTCTCAACTTCACCAAACCATTTTGAAGTGACGGTGGACATTGAGACATTGATGAAGCGTGCTCCAGCTTCATTGGCAATGGCCTTTGCCAGCATAGTTTTTCCATTACCAGGAGGTCCGAAGAGTAATATCCCCCTGCAAGGCTTCAGAAGCCCACCCTTGAAGAGGTCTGGCCTCTGAAGAGGGAGCATAACCAGCTCCTGAAGAGATTCTTTAATGTCATCCAAGGCACCAATGTCCTCAAATGCCACTCCTATCTGATTTGCTGGGATAACCTCTGGCCTTATACGCCTCTCAAATTCATTGTAAGGTGGAACCAACTGTGGGGAAACAATTAAAAGAGTAAGGGAATATTGGAAAATTTTCTTAGTAAAATTTTCTGCAACAAAAAGGGGAAAACAAATGCAAGGGAACCTCCTTACAGTATGCACCAAAGAAATCTACAAAATCTGCATCATCTTCTCTTTACTTTGTTGTTAAACTTTCGGAAGAAAGTGGCATTTGTGACATGCCAAGCATCTCAAAGAAATCTTGTGGGTGAATACCCACAAGATTCAGTAGGAAACAGAAGCAGCATACAAATAAAACACATTGATACAGTTAAGACTTAAAGAGTCGATGTCAAGATGTAAAACAAACCTTAGAAGATTCAGCATTTGTCTTTCGTGTGTCTTCCTTGAATATACTCAATCCATGGGACAAACTGTACCAGGGCCACAATTGTAGTTATATGAAACTTTGTCTACAATAAGAAGCTAAAAAGACACAAGCATGGAAACAATTGTATCTACCTCTTGGAAGATATGACAAGCTTTCCATTTCGGTATTCTGGATTTTTGTTATGCATCAAATGATAAGATAGTGCAGATATTACAATCTCTTCTATGTGATCACTTAGAATCATGGAGTCTGCATGGCAGATTGAACCCAAATTATCACAGCCAAGATCATTTGCTGCAAGCACCTCAGCAATATGATTTTTATTTTCCTGAAACTGGATCATCTCTCTCTCCTTTTCCAGTTGGGCTTCCCAGATATCAAGACAAGTCTCATCCTCGGGCTCCTTGATTTCAATATTGTAAGGGAATAAGAGACTCACCCTTTCATCCATTTCTTCGTCCTCATCATCAGGGTCTAGCATGCGGGAACCAAGTATCAGAACTGATCCTGATAATCTACCCAACATTTTCTGGAACAATTTGTATAATCTTTCTGATTGGAGAAGAAGCTTCTCGACATCCCTGAGGTATAAAATAATGGGACATGTTTCTGATACTGAATCCAAGACCTGTTAGTAATATAACACATCATCAAAACAAGATCAAGCATGAATGTGATAGCTAGGACTCTCAGACTTAGAACAGAAAACCGATTCCTCATAGATTACCTTGTAAAGTGACTGCAATAGATGCTTCTCATCAAAAGCCCAGTTGCTTGTGCGCTTGAAATGAGCTACAAAAGAAATGAGCAGCAGTAAGAATAACATCTACTTCCAGAGAATAACATCATAGCATCGGATGTTCTCTTCTTAGGACAAAACTAGTAACCTGGACTTGTAGTAACACGTTGAGAAACAACAGTGTTCTTTGTATTAGATGGAGTAGAAGCATTCCTACCATGCTTTGGGGGATTCATACATCTGCAAATGTGTATAGGTGTAGGTTTAGAAGTAATGCATGAGAGACTTAATACCAAAATAGACAACCATTGAAGCCCAATTGTTTGAGGCCCGTATAACTAATTAAGAGTCCAAGTGGCCTACCATACCTTGATTTAACATGGGCACCACTGCTTTGCCTAGACAATGTGCCGGCATTAGAAGTCCTGACCCGAGCTAAGTTGCGGATAAAATAAAATCAACAAAAAGTTAAAAAGAACAAGACAGCAAAGAAAATCAGAAGGCGTGAGTTGAAGTTGGTTCAAAGAATGTAATGTCTGGATCAACTAAGATGGTGTAGTATATCAAGACTAATGATCAATGCTAACAACAAAATTAAGCATCTTTAAGAGCATAGTTATTCCTCCTCTGCCTAATAACAAAATATTATGAACTATATATGGAAATTGTTAGGGCTTTAGCACCAAGTGTAAAATATTGACACGACATACACATTAAGCTAGCTTTGGGATCAATTGGTCACCTAACATGGCATCAGGACCTTTGGTTTCCAAGAGGTTATTCTTTTTATTGTAACCACTCTTTATTTCTCCATTTATTAAGCCTATGTGCAAAACTAAAAAAGATTGCCTAGGACATGAGGTATTATAGATTAACCCAAATATAAGTTGGCATGACATACATAGTTGGCACGTTACCTAATAGTTTAAATATTTAGGTCAATTGGTAGTGCCATGATTTATGGAAGGTTTTGGATCGGGTTTTGACAATTTCATTTGAAAACTAATTGATGGTCACTAGGATAGGTCAAATCTTTTATGACATTCGACATCACATCCTATGGGCTTATTCTAAGAGTCATCATTTAGGTGACTCATCTTCAAGCTTAAGAGTGGCATTGTTACACCCCAACAATCCCTCCCTCAACATGACACTCTTGTAACTCGAATTCATGACCCTAACTTTGATATTAATTTTTGGATCGAACTTTTGACTATCTCATCTGAAAACCAATTAGAGGTCAATGAGGGTAGGTCAAACCTTTAATGGTATTTAACATCACACCCCGTGGGCCTATTTTAAGAGTCATCATTTAGGTGATCCATCCTTGAACTTAAAGAGTAATATTGTTGCACCCCAATAGAAAATAATATGTTTGAACCTTGCCAATGTTTATTTCTTCATTAATTAGGCCCAATTGCAAGCCCAATAAAGAATTCAGGTGAGAGGGTAGCAAGGTCTTTAGCCTAAGTTTAAGTTGGCACTAGTACACGTAATTTGCCGAAAAGCTATAGCTTTGAGGTCAATTGCTAGCCACAAAAAGTTAAAAACAATAAAAGAAAAATCACAAGGCACTCTACAAACCACAAGTTGTACAACTTGATTCTTATGAACATTAAGGAGGGTATTCTGTTGATAGTACCTTTGGTTTCTTCTTCTTCACTCTGGGGAAAGATTGAGAAAGAGCCAAGAAAACCAGACATCGGCCCCAGTGTCACCTCTGAGATGGACTTCTTGGAAGACTACGAAAAGAAAACTAAATGAGAGCGGAAGTCTTCATGGATGGAAAGGCATTTTTATTCACCAAGCAAAGAAACATGCTTACAGATTCTCTTTTGGGGCTTCCATATTTGCTCTGCATCTGAGAAATGACAATCATAGCAAGATTTAGCGATATATACAGTATGAAAAGCTAAATTTAAGGAAGATTGAGTCTCTACATATTAATTTCACCTTCAGAGAAAAGTCATTAAGGTCCAACAGCAGCAACTTTGCTTGGAAGAAATGAGCTAGAGCTTTGGCGAGTGTTTGCTGGTACAGTTCTGTAAAGGCAACCAAGTTAATTAGGCCATTGAAAGGACTCAGAACCATAGTTAAATATCCAAATGCAGGGTCAGATCACATAGTCTAGACGGCATACCAGCAGGTCCTGAGAGCAAAATAGCTCTGCTTGCAGGCGTAAGGTTTCGGGTGTGCTTAGAAAAGTCAGACTGCCTTAGATGGAAATGTGCAGCACTTGTCAGTAACACTCTTGTCTGCTTACTGTCATGGCCATTGACAACTACATTAGTTTGTGTAAATATCAATATTACATATGGAAGTAATAAATCATTACGCACCTGAGGAAATAAGGAAACTTGTCGAAGGTGATCTTGCTTTCCCTTCCATCCATGACCTGTCGCCGTAGCTCATGCTCAATCTGCTCTTCTGTAATTGCGTCCGGCCAGAGTTTCAGCCCCGTCCATCGACACACTGTCTGTCCAGAAGCCAAACCAAGGCCAACCGAGACGCCCACCCCAACGATCAAGGCAGACAACAATATGTGCTTCTGTTCCATCACTTGAGGCCTCCACCATGAAACTATGCGCGCGGCTCCTCCATCCAACCTTAACACAAACAAACAGAAAACAAACAACAGTCGTTTATACTCTTGCCCACTAATCACACTAAAACAAGCATTCAACACAAACCCATCAACCAAAGGCCTCTGAAAAACTTCATCCCCAACACATTTGTTTTCACACCAGATAAGTGGCATACTGTCACAACTCAACACACCCACCCTAGAAACATGACCTCACAGACATTCATAATTTCATATATACTAAGAAGAATTGAGACTCAACAAAAGACCCACCAACAAGCACGTTGATGAAGAAACTTCTCACTAGAAAAGTGTAGAGGTTTGGACACAGAAATGTATGAATCTCTGTTTGGACAGGTTTATAACTGAGAATTTGGCTGTGTTCTTTGTTCTTCCGGGGCTACTTATATATATATATTTTCATTTTTGTTTTTTAGCATGGTTTTGAAAGTGGGACAGATCGGATTAAGCGCCCTTTTCCCCTCTCCTGCGTGTCAGTGCACTCCTCCCAACGTTTGAAACTGCCATTTTTATTTAGGACATGATTTGTAATAGTAAATTTAGACTGTACTGAAAATTTAAGCCATGCCGACATCAAATATTTGTATATATGCCGACATCAAATATTAATATATGGATAGATAGTGTTGGTGTGATCTTGTAAGTGCGGTTGGGCAGTGACCAGGTCGACACCGAAATACATGACGAGTGGATAGCGTTAGGATGTGTTTGATTGCACGAAAGAACCAAAGATCTTAAGTGCATATCATTTTAGGAAAAATTAAAATACGAATGAAGACAAACCATAACACATCAAAGAATTCAAAATTCTAACCATTGTAAGCTTTGATTTAAGTAAATTTTTATTTTTAGTCTCGTCTCTAGTGAGTATTCTAACACAATCATGAATGACAAATGGAAAATCCTCTCAAACGATACTTTTGCCCAATGCTTTATTTTTGGAAAATAGAAAAAAAAAATTAATTATTTTTTACGATTTTTTTTATATATATATAAAGATTATATAGTTTTAAATTTTTAACTAATTTTAATTATATTTGATTTTATTTTAATATTTCATTGGATAAATCAAATTTTAAAAAAAAAATTATTATTATTATTATTATTATTTCACACCAAATGTAATTTGAATCATTTGATTTCATAATTGTATCATTTTTATGGTGAAAATAATAGTTGTTCTAATTTTTTAAACCCCAACTCTCATCTCTAGTGCATTGAGAATCACTTTTAAAAATTTAAATTGAGAGAATCATTTGAAATGATTTATTTAGAAAAAAAAGGAACAAAAGCCATAGCTCCCCGGAGCCATTCACACCCCTCCGTAGGCCCACAGTCTGTCCAGAAGCATACCGAAGCCCAATCGAAACACCCACCACGCTCAACGCAGACAACAAAAAGTGCTTCGGTCCCATCTCCCTTTAGGCCTCCACCAACAAACTACACACAAACAAACAGAAAAACAAAGCTCAATCCCAAGAACCAAACACACAAACAAGCAGTGTTGATGGCAGAATGTGATTGAAAACTCAGAGAAATTTGGCAAATACTGAGAAGGGTCTTCTGGGGTTGGTATTTAGAGCCTACCCTTTTCGCATGGTACGAGTTTGGACGCAGAAATGGCATCAATCTCTGCCTCCTTCGCTCTTTCTTCTCTCACTTCTCTGTTCTTCGAGGGCTACTTATAACGGTGCGTTGTTTTGTTTTGTTCTGCTTTGCTACTTTGTTTTGTTTTATTATTATTAAAATATATTTAAAAATATAGAGTGCAGTGTGGGGACATTCCAAGTTCCAACTACGCTAGGAAAAAACTATTTTTGAAAACATTTTCCAAACAACCTCTCACTTTCTGCAAATCCATTGGCATCTCCAAGTAGCAAACATTTACAAAAACATTACTAACAAATACCCAGAAACTGGTGGCAGTTTGTTTATATTTTGTAGAATGGCCTGTTAATAAATAATGACAACTCCCCTCTAAGAATGATATACATAAGCAAGGAACCAATATGAAGGATATTCAAGCTTTCTCTGGGTTGTCCAGATTTCCTTGCCCATCTCACTCTACTGCTTTCAATTCAATGTTGCATGCCCATATCTAGCTGGTTTCAGGTGAAGGGCTTTCTGGCTTCCCAAACTTCCTATAGGATGTGCCCTATAGAAAGTAGGTCAGCTGTTCCTTCTCCCTTGAACCGCCTTCTCCATACAATTCATTCCACTGCTTCAGCTTGTTCATTGCCGCTCCATCAGAAGCAAAACTAGGAGCAACCTGATTCTTTGCCTGCCTCATGTCTTCCATGTTTAAGGGTCTCAGAACAATTACCTTTTCCCCTTTGGCTTCTTCTTTGGTACCCGAAGCATCCTCTGAGCTTTTTCCTTCATCAGCTTTCTGCTTCTTTTTCTGTGAAAAGAAAAATCAGAAAAACACCATTGATCTACCATGGAAAACTTGTTGGAAAAAGCGAGAAGGAAGAAAATGATACTTGGAAGAGTTAAGAGAGTTCTTACTTTATCCTTCTTCATTCTCTCTTGTTGCACTAGCTCCCTTACAGGACAATAAGCTGCTGCCATGCACAAGTTCTGTTTCAATTGTTAATCCCAAGAGTCAACACAGCTGATTCTTAATCAATTCATCATTGCCATCAGAAGTACAAACCTTAAGATCACTTCCAGTATAACCTTCTGTCATGGTTGCAAGCTCCTTAAAGTCAAGATCCTCGGCTTGTTCTTTAGCCAAGAGAGTCTTCAGGATCATCTCTCTGCTCTCCACAGATGGTAGACCAACCATAATTCTGTTCATCACAGATACCATTAGTTTGCCTACTCAAAGCATGGTGACACATTCATCTATCTTTAATATATCCTTCTCCATAGCTTCAGAGTAAAAGGATGAAAATGATGCTGAGTGTAACACAATATGCAAATCTACCTGTGGTCAAACCGCCTGATAATCGCCTCATCAAGGTCAAATGGCCTGTTGGTTGCAGCAAGAACAAGGACTCGTTCACCAGCTTTTGTCAGTAGTCCATCCCAATGTGTCATGAATTCATTCTTAATCTTTCGCATACTACAATCCTCTCCAAATTCAAGTCGCTGCCCAAGCATGCTATCAACCTCATCCAGAAAAATAATAGTTGGGGAGATCTTTGCCGCAAGTGTGAACAGAGCTCGAACATTCTTCTCATTTTCACCAAACCATTTTGAAGTGATGGTGGACATTGAGACATTGATGAAGCTTGCTCCAGCTTCATTGGCCATAGCCTTTGCCAGCATCGTTTTTCCAGTACCAGGAGGCCCGAAGAGTAGTATCCCCCTGCAAGGCTTAAGAAGCCCACCCTTGAAGATCTCTGGTCTTTGAAGAGGGAACATGACCAACTCCTCCAGTGATTCTTTAATGTCATCCAAGGCACCGATGTCATCAAATGTCACTCCTATCTGATTTGGTGGGATAACCTCTGGCCTTATACGACTCTCAAATTCATTGCAACGTGGAAATACCTACAGGGAAACAATAAGAACAACAGCAATTAGAAGAGTAAGGTCATGTTTGGTTCCAGAAAATACTAAAGGAATAAAAAAAAATACTAAAAAAAATTATTTTCTCATGTTTGATTTTATTTTAGAAATATGAAAGAAAATCAAATATAATTAAAATTAGTACAAAATTTATATATTTTTAAATTATTTAATCTTTTTATAAAAGAGCTAAATAAGTTAAATGACTTTGAAGTAAGATATGAAAATAATTTACTGACTTTAAATTTATTTTTTATTTTTCTTCACTTTTTCTTTCCTTTACTTTTCCTCTCTATTTTTGTTCCCTCACGTTTTCACTCAAACTTTCCAAAAATCAAACACAACCTTAAGGAATTGGAAAATTTTCTTGGTAAAATTTTCTTTCACCAAAAAGGAAAAACAAATGCAAGGGAACCTCTTTACAGTATGCAACAGAGAAATCTACAAAATTGGCATCATCTTCTGTTTAACTTTGTTGTTAAACTTTCAGAACAGAGTGACAGACTAAGAATCTCAATTGCATTAAAATTCAAAGCATCCACCCACAAGATTCAATAGAAAACAGAAGCATACCAATAAGCACATTGTTGCTGTTAAGGGTCAATATCATTCACACTATGCTCAGATTGTTGAATGGTAGAATGTTGAGATGTAGAACGAACCTTAGATTCAGCATTTGGTGCGTCTTCCTGGAATAAACTCAATCCATGGGACAAACTGTACCAGGGCCACAAGAATATTTATATGGAACTTTGTTTCAAATAAAAATAAATAAATAAATAAAGAAGCAAAAGAAGACACAAGCATAGAAACAATTGTATCTACCTCTTAGAAGATATGACAAGCTTTCCGTTTCGGTATTCTGGATCTTTGTTATTCAACAAATGATAAGATATTGCAGATATTACAATTTCTTCTGTGTAATCACTTAGAATTTCAGAGTCTGCATAGCAGATTGAATCCAAATCATCACAGTCAAGATCATTTTCTGCAAGCACCTTAGCCATATAATTTTTGTTGTCCTGAAACTGGATCATCTTTGTCTGCTCTTTCAGTTGGGCTTCCCATCTATCAAGATGAGTCTCATCCTCAGGTTTCTCGATTTCAATATTGCAAGGGAATAAAAGACTCACCCTTTCATCCATTTCATTGTCCTCATCATCAGGGTCTAACATGCGGGAACCAAGTATCAGAACTGATCCCGATAATTTGTCCAACATTTTCTGGAACAATTTGTAAAATCTATCTGATAGCAGAAGAAGCTTGTCAACATCCCTGATGTATAAAATCATGGAACATGTTTCCGATACTGAAACCAAGACCTGTTAGTAATATAACACATCTGCCTGTCAGTAACTAAAATAAGCAATATTTGTCACTCTCAATCATGATAAAGCATCATCAGAACGAGATCATAAATGAATCTGATAAGACTGTCAGATTTAGAACAGAAAACTTATTCTTAGATTACCTTGTAAAGCGACTGCAAAAGATGTTTCTCGTCAAAAGCCCAGTTGCTTGTGCACTTGATATGAGCTACAAAAGAAATGAGCAGCAGTAAGATAACATCTAGTTCCAGTAATTTTTTTAAACAAACAGACTTAAAACTATAAATACACAACAGAAAAAAGTAAAGAAATAAACTGTATGAAATGTAAAAGAGACGACATTCAAAGGAGTAAGAGGGACAAAATAAATATTCCTGGAACAAAAGTTCATAGCATTGGATGTGCTATACCTAGGACAAATCATATTCATTGATCTATTTGGTGAAAAATAATGTATATAATGGATGCTCAATAGTTGGGATTGGATATGTTCATGAGGTTGAGATGGTTCAGGGATAATCTCCCTCATAGGATCCATCCAATGTGGAATTCTTATAGATCTGTCATTGAATGACAGTGATGCAGACGAAACCAAGAGTATTCCAATTTAGTTCTAAGACGTAACCTGAACTTGTAGTAGTACATTGGGAGGAATGGTGCTCACATTAGATGAAGTAGAAGCACAGCCACAATGCTGTGGAGGATCCATACTTCTGCAAATGCATATAGCTACAGGTTTAGAAATGATACATGGGACTCAATACCTAAATAGATGACCATTGAATCCCAATTATTTAGGGGCCGGCAGAATTAAGAGTGTAAGCGGTCTACCATACTTTGACTTAATATTGGCACCAGTGCTTTGCCTAGATAATGTGTCTGTATTAGAAGTTGGGATCAAAGCTAAGTTGTGGAGAAATTAGAATCGACAAGAAGTAAAAAGAACAAGACACCAAAGAAAATCAAAAGGTGTGAGTTGAAGTTCATTAAAAGAATGTAATGTGTGGTTCAAATAAAAAGGTGTAGTATATCACGACTAATGATCAGTGCTAACTACAAAAGCATCTTTAAAACCATAGTTATTCCTCCTCTGTCTATTATGAGTTATATGGACATTGTTAGGACTTTAGCTTAAGCGTAAGTTGGCATAACATACATAGTTGTACCACTTTAACTGAGCTTGTATCAAAATTAAAGTTTTAAATATTAGGAGCTGCAATTCTATTAATACCTTGGGTTTCTTCTCTTTGGGGAAGGGTTGAGAAAGAGCCAAGAAACCTAGAGATTTGCTTCAATGTCGTCTCTGGGATGGACTTCTTGGAAGACTACAAAAAGAAGCCACCCGTTCAGGAAATACTCCACTTAGAAAACGCAGGGCAAGTTAAACATGAAGTGCTGGAATGAACAATATTTAGTTCACAACAAAGAATGATGATTGCAATGTTACATGGTTAACCTTGATCAACCCTACTAAATCAGAATGCAAGGATTCATGGATGGAAAGGCACTTTCATTTTCAGCAAACAAAGAAATACACTTTCATCATCAGAATAATTCAGCGAAGGCTTACATATTCTTTTCTGGGACAACCATATTTGCTCTGCATCTGAGAAATGCCAATCATAGTGAGATTTAGTGATGTAGTATCAAAAGCTAAATTTGAGGAAGATTGAGTTAGTGCATATTTCACCTTTAGAGAAAAGTCATTAACATCCAACAGCAGCAACTTTGCTTCAAAGAATTGTGCTAAAGCTTTGGCAAGTGCTCGCTGATAAAGTTCTTCAGAAGATAAACAAGAATAAAAATGAAGCAAAAGGCAACCAAATTGGGCCAATTAAAAGGACTAAGAAACATAAATATCCATATCAGATCACATATTCCAGACAACATACCAGCAGGTCCTGAGAGCAAAATAGCCCTGCCTGCAGGCATAAGTTTCTGGGTGTACTTAGAAAAGTCAGAGAGCCTTAGATGAACATGTGCAGCACTTGTCAGTAATCCTCGTGTCTGCTTACTGTTGTAGCCATTGATAGAAAGGAACAACATTAAAATAAATATAAAAAGAGATCACATTGTAATGAATATGCTTAGAATTATAGTGTCTATGTAAACTAGAACAATATGAGAGTGCTCTATAGCTACTTCAGAATATGCACCATCAACATTTATTTTGTGTTTCAAAATAACAGTGATCTTAGGCCATTTAACAAGAAAACTCAAATCACCCCAAATTGCATCCTAGTCTGAACTTTTTCGTTAGGTAAGGGACCTTCAGACAAAGTCTTAAACATATGTACCTCAACAAAGGGACCCTAATCCCCAAATAACTACTCTTCTCTTTAGTCCATTAAATCTAAATAATGAAGCTTAGTACCCAAACTGAAAAATCACAGTTTGATTGCTGCAGAGGCAAATGCAATAGCTAATTGGTGAGAAGGAAAATCAAACAGAAAATTTCCATATTCACTATACAATTGAGTGACACAAACCAGCAATATGAAACAAAAAAAAAAAAAAAAAAAAAAAAAAAAAAAAAACAAAAACAAAAAACAAAAAAAAAAAAAAAAAACAAAACAAAAAGAAATATAAATATGGGGGAAAAAAATGAAACCCCCATCAATCAGAATCCCCAAAAGAAGATTATTAAAGGAATTTCAAAAGGGTATAGAAGAACCAGTACTGTGATAGCAGTACATAGTGACAGAAGCAGCATATGCAGCATACAATTTTCTCTAATACAACCTTTCATATAGACGTAAGAACAAACAATACATATGCAAGTAATGAATCATTACCTGAGGAAATAAGGAAACTCCTCAAATGTGATCTTGCTTTCCTTTCCATCCACAACCTGTCCCCGTAGCTCATGCTCAAGCTGCGCTTCTGTAATTGCGCCTGCCGAGCAGTTCAGCAGCCCGGTCCATCGGCTCATTGTCTGTCCAGAGGCCAAAGTAAGGCCAACCGAAACACCGATCCCAAGGCTCAGAGCAGACAGCAAGATTTGCTTCTGTTCCATTACTTCAGGCCTTCCCCAACCTCAAATTCTCTCCCAAAAAAGACTATACCCTCCTCTATCCAACCTTAGCAGACAAAACAAACAGAAAACAAAGCTCAATTCTAAGAAGCAATTAAACAAACAACACTTGTTTCTACTCTTTCCCACTAATCACACTTCTTCAATACTCAATCCACATGGAAAATACCAGAGGAAAAAAAAAAAAAAACAATTCAAACCCATCACCCAAATTCCTCTTTATAATAAAAAAAAAAAATGATTGTTCTGTGGAAAACTTCAACCTCACCACATCTGTGTTCACACCAGATAAATGGCATGGTAGTACCACTCAACACACCCACGTGAGAAACAGGAACCCAGAGGGTTTCACACCAAGATAAAATGGAATCAATGATGATTGAAACAAAACAAAAGACCACTAAAATGTACGTTGGAGAAAAAACTTCACTCTAGGACAAGGTAATACTATGAGCAGTGTTGATGGCAGAATATGTTTGAAAATCCCGAGAAATTTTTGGCAGAGATTGAGAAGTACTTTTGGGGTTGGAATTTTCAGCCTACCCTTCCAGTATGGTAGAGGTTTGAACACAGGAATGCATGAATCTCTGATTGGCACGCCATTGGTGTACCAGTTTGGACAGGTGTGTAACTAGGGACTGGTTTTCCTTCTTTTTTTATAATTTTATTATATATATATATATATATATTTTAATAGGTGTCATATTATGTTTGGGCTGACTTGTGGTGGGTTGCCGTTGACGCCGAAGTCGATCGGGTCCATTGCTTTGGCCTTTTTTGCTTTATTGGTAATTATAATAGTATTATTATAGAGCAGGTATAGGGCTAAAGTTATGCACACGGTCAAGGTTTGAAATTCCGGAAAATTTCGTCAAAATATCGGATATTGGTCAATCCCGAAGCGAAATATCGGTCAAATTATAAAAAGGGGTGGTTTTTAAAATTCTGAATTGGGCTTCCATGGACCGGCCCAAAGGATGGCCTTCATGCGCACTCACCACAGCCCAGCCCGGTAGGCATTAAACCCTTGATTCCATGCATGAAATGAAAGGCCCCACCATTAAGCCAACCTTGCTTAGGGTGTACGCATCACGAACCACCATTATATCTAAGGTTTATAAATGTAATTATATTATAAATTAATTAGAATAAAATTATTGTAAATAAATTAATTTCAAATATAATGTATTTTACGTAATAATTAAATTCAAAATAAATATAATTCTATAATTAAAATTATCAATGTTTTAAAATAAAAAATATCAATACATATGTTATCATTTCTTTTATATCATTGAATACATCCTACATTTAAATTTTTGAATATTATTATTGGTTGTCATAAATTATATCTTACATATATTATTTATTTTTAATAAAACAACTTTAAAATTGTTAGGTTTTAAGGGTATAGAAACAAATGACTAGTCCAAAAGACACAAACAAATAACAAAATTAATAAGAATAAAAACTTATCGACTGAAGTGTAACAAACACTATCCTTAGAATAGATCACCATCTTCGAAGACGAACTTGGTGCACTAGGGTACCAGTGGTCTACCTCTAGGATTCAATAGCCAAATCTCGTATTGGGTGCACTTTGTAAGCTCGATTCTCAAAAAATTCCTCTAAATAGATGTATGAAAGACTCTGAAAAACTCTCTAAAAATATAAGACTAATAGAATAAAATAAAATAAAAATAAAAACTATTTACATTCTTCCTACAATCCCCCACAGAGTGTAAACGTAATTTTTTTTTTTTTTTTTAGGAAAAAAAAATCCAATGCATCAGTACTGGTGTCCAAAGGCTATGAAACAGTCTTAAGACAAATTAAGTATTAAGTCACAAATCACGGTGAAAATAAATTTCTATGAACCAGTGTTTCTTGATGTAACTCAAGAGACTTTTATCCACATTAGTTTTCTCAACTACACTACGAGTTGTACAAAACGGGTTGGCACAAATAGGTCATGCACCTTGCCTGGATATTCATGAGAGCTCTAGAGAACCTGCCTAAGTTCTCATTGGAAGTGACCCCACCTCCACTCTCATATAGGTGAATCCATCAAGTATGTTTTGCATTTAAACATACCATCCATAAGGAATATAGTATTCATTAACAGTAAACACTCAACCTTAATTAATGCAGAATACGCTCTATCTACACCATATGGCTAAACTCTCATACAATTAGAGTTGATAGAGCACATCAAGTCAACAATTTGTTAATACCCATATGAACCTACTTCATGGAATTTCCATTCTAATAGGTTGGGTTACGATCACTCTTGACTTCTATAATAGGCATAAGCCTCATCCCCCTCGATGTTTCTTCCACTAGTTTCTTATTTAGTGGTTTGGTCAAAGGATCGACCAAATTCAACTATGACCTCACAAATTCTAGGATATAACCCCTGTTTCAAGTAACTGCTACACAATATTGTACCTTAGGCGTATATGCATGTTCTTCCCATTAGATATTTTACTCTTAGCCTTATCAATTACAGCTTGGCTATCACAATGCATAGACACAGACGGAGCTGGTCTCGTCCATCAAGGGATATCTACTAAGAGGTTTCTAAGCCACTCAACCTCATAACTTGTCTTTTCTAAGGCAATATCTATGGTAGACCGAGTAATGCAAGTTTACTTAACAGACTTCCAAGAAACTGCACTTCCACCAAGGATAAAAACATATCCATTAGCGGATTTCATCTCAGCTGAATCCGAGATCCAATTTTCATCTCTAAATCCTTCAAGGACACTTCGAAATCCACTAAAGCACAAACCATAGTTAATGGTGCCTCTCAAATACTAAAGGACTCTACGAACAACAATCTAATAGTTCTAATTAGGACTTTGGGTGTACCAACTCAATCTACCTACTACATAAGCAATGTCAGGTTTGGCACAGTTCATTAAGTACATTAGGCTCCTTATGATCTGAGCATACTCTATTTAAGCAATACTATGTTCTCTATTTTTCTTCAACTGTGAGCTAGGATCATAAGGAATTGACACTGGTTTACAATCAAAGTATTCAAACTTCCTTAAGATCGATCTTTTCAACATAGTGCTCTTGAGAAAGTTTAAGCCCATTAGGTGTTCTAGTTATTTTAATTTCTAGAATCACCTCTACCTCTCCTAGGTCTTTCATATCAAACTTAGAACCTGGGAATTTCTTGGTCTCACACACAACCTTTAGGCTAGTTCCAAATATCAACATCTCATCAACATAAAGGCAAATGACTAAACATGTGTTATTCTCATACTTGCTATAGATACACTTACCAACATCATTAATGGAATATCCATTAGTTACTAACACATGATCAAACTTGTTGTGTCACTGTTTGGGAGCTTGTTTTAACCCTTCCACAACTCATAAGGAGTTTTACCAGTTTTTTTGTAGGGTACTCTATTTTAAATATGACATGCGGATAGGATAGCTTCCCCCCACAAGTTCAAGGGTGCTCTTAAACTTACCAACATTGCAGAGAAAACCCTTTCCTGCCATCTCTTAAAGAATGTCTCGTTGAATGGATCAATTTTAGAGGTGTCAGGACGGGTGTGAACTAGGAAAGCTTCCATTTGGATATATTTTAAGATTGTTGGGTTTTAAGGATATGGAAATAAAGGACTAGCCCAAAAGATACAAACAAATAACAGAATTAATAAGAATAAAAACTTATCGGTTGAGGCGTAACAAACACTGTCCTTTAAATAGATCCACCCTCCTCGAAAACGAACTTGATGCACTAGGGTACTAATGGTCTACCTCCAGGATTCAATAGTCAAATCTCGTATTAGGTGCACTCAGTAAGCTAGGTTCTCAAAAATTCTCTGAAAATTTGCTATTCATATATAGAGAGTGAGGGGCGACCTACTTTTATAGGCTATTAACACAGTTCTAATGAGAATCTACTTGTAATCAGAACAAGACTCAAAGTGGAAGGGAATTTTACTTCTAAAAGGAATGAGACTCCACTAAAAATAATTCCCAAGAAGACTATTCCCAAAAATATAAGACTAATAGAATAAAATTAAATTAAATAAATACAATTTCTAATAGGACTCTTCCCAAAAATATAAGACTAATAGAATAAAATAAAATAAAAATAAAAATTATTTACACTCTTCCCACCAATATTTTTCAATATATACGTAAAACATGTTATCGATATATTCGTAAAAACCTAATATTTTCATCCTTGTATATTAACAAAGCACTTAGAAGCAAGGAAAAATCTCAAATCCTAAGATATTTCAAATTCTATTAATATTGTTGATGACGAGTTTGATAAGGAAGGTGATGCTTTTTAATTATAGTTGCTAAAAACTTTGTTAACTCTTGGATTTTGGATTCTTGAAGTTCCTTTTACATGTGCCCATATAAGGAGTAGTTTGATATCTATAAGGAATGTAATGCTAGTACTATTTGAATGGGCAATGATTCAAGCTCCAAAGTCACTAGGATTGGTTCCATAAAAGGTGAGGATGTTTGATGGTGTTGTGAGGATATTGAGTAATGTCAAGCACGTTTCTAAGTTGAGGAAAAGTTTAATTTCTTTAGGGGCTTTGCACAATTTAGGTTATGATTTTTATACAAAGAACAATATTATGAAGATCAACAAAGATACTTTGATAGCTATGAAAGGGAAAAGGGTGAAAAAATTTTACGCATTGATCAAGAAAACAATTTTAAGTAGAGCTATGAAGGTAAATCCAAGTCATGAAGAGTCTTTTGCGAGTGTTGAAAGAAATTGTCAAATTAGAAGAGCACAACAAGATGATCAAAACTTTGTTTTTGTTAAGAGTACTCATTGGCACAAAGATGAGAGTAATTGTAAAATGAATGAAGTTATAAAGAAGATCAAGATGATTTTTCGAGTCAAGTTTGATGAGAGTTTAAACTTGACACATGCTTGTTCTCATTAATAATACAGGATTGAGAAAATTTGAGTCAAGTGGAGTATATTGGGATTTGACTCAAATTTATTTATTTATTTTTAACTTTTAGAAAAGTCAATATTCATAGAGTTTGTATTTTGATAAATTACCTTTTTAAGTTTGATTAGAATTAGGAAACAATAGTTTTAAGGTTAACAAGTAAGGTTCTATAAATATTTGGTTTTATTTTAGAAATAGAGAAAAAATACTGGGTAAGAAAAGTGTGAAGAGAAATAGATAAAAGGACGTATCGGGCTTTAGGTAGAGAAAGGTTGTGAGAGTTTAAAATGTGTAATCTTGAAAGTTATAATAAATTTGATTTCTCTTTCGCGTGGACATGAGTGCTTACACTAAACTATGTAAATAGTTTGTCTTCTCTATTTTATTTTATTTTTTTCCATTGCATTTAAATGTCGTGATTCTTCCTAACAAGTGATATCAGATCTTCTGTATACTCAACAAATGGCATCAGAGCTAACACCTATGAGAGTTCTTGGGCCGTTTTCAATCCACACTACCTAAACTCAAACTATAGCTCCAAGTGCTAATCATCTTGTCTACTAGATGAACCGGGAACGGAGCCGGCCAAAAGCAAGTCCATAAAGACTTGAAATTTTAAGCTATAATAAAAGGACTATCTATTCACAAACACCCCCCCACCCCTGGGGAACCAAGATTCAAACCTTCACCCCCTCTCCCAAATCAACTCTAAGTTATTTATCGATATCATACCAGTACTACAATATGTTTGTCATATCTGATGAATAAGCAGTGAAATATTGCAGCAAATGCAAATCATTCAAAATGTGAAAATCATTTTGTAGAATCTAACTACAGCTACTGTACCATGAAGTTTACACTACCAATGTACAAATGCTACTGCATGAAGAGAGTCCACACAGAAATAGCCAAACCCAATAGTAGTTTCTCTCACTTTCTGCAAATCCATAGGCATCTCCAAGTACCACACATTTACATAATAATCATTACTAAGAAACACCCAGAAACTGGTAACAGTTTGTTTGTATAATGGCCTAATAAATACCGATATGAAGGATACACTAAAACACCCCTATGCATGCTTTTCTGGGCTGTCCAGATTTCTTTGCCCATCTCACTCTACAGCTTTCAATTCAGTGTTGCATGGCCATAACTAGCGGGTTTTAGGTGAATGGCTTTCTGGCTTCCCAAACTTTTTCAACCCTTCTCACAAAGAATGGTGCTGCTGATGCGTGTGTATAGGATGTGGCCTATAGGAAGTAGGTCAGTTGTTTCTTCTTCCTTGAACCACCTTCTCCATACAACTCATTCCACTGCTTCAGCTCATTCATTACTGCTCCCTCAGAAGCAAAACTAGAAGCAACCTGCAACCAGGTTAAAGATATTAGATGCATGTCCACTCCTGTGAAAGCCAGAAGTTTTGTGCATTGCATTTCAAGAAGAAAAATGAGACTCAGAAGTAGTTACCTGATTCTTTGCCTGCCTCATGTCTTCCATGTTTAAGGGTCTCAGAACAATTTCTTTCTCCTCTTTAGCTTCTTCTTTGGCATCCAAAGCATCCTCTGAGCTTTGCCCTTCATCAGCTTTCTGCTTCTTTTCCTGTAAAAAGAAAAATCATGAGGAAAAAAAAAAAAGCCATTGTGTTCTACTGTGGAAAACATGTTGGAAAGAGGGAAAAAGGAAGAAAAGAATACTTGGAGAAGCTAAGAAAGTTGTTACCTTATCCTTCATCATTCTCTCTTGTTGTAGTAGCTCCCTAACAGGTCGATAAGCTGCCGTCACGCACAAGTTCTGTTTCAATAGTTAATGCCAAGGTTAACACAGCTGATTCTTAATCAATTCACCATTGCCATCAGTAGAAGTACAAACCTTAAGATCACTTCCAGTATATCCTTCTGTCATGGTTGCAAGCTCCTTAAAGTCAAGATCCTCTGCTTTTTCTTTTGCCAGGAGAGTCTTCAAGATCATCTCCCTGCTCTCCACAGATGGTAGACCAACCATAATTCTGTTCATCATATAGACCATTAGTTTGTCTGATCGAAGCACAGTGACACGCTTATCTACTTAAAACATTTCTGATATTTTGATTTGATAACACAGAAGATGATAAAGTAAAGGGAAAAGTTTCTCTTAGAATTTGAGATTGATAGTCAAAGGAGAGACATGTTTTCTAGGGAGTCAAGTGCAAGCTCAAGGGAGTAAAAGAGAATGGGTAAAAGTGGAAAACGTCACAAATATTACTACATGGATTTACTTAAAACTATTTGAGTTTTCATGCTTTGATGAAGATCTGGCCTTTTTTGTAGTTGAAGATTAAGGGATGCAGTAAAACGATGAGAATGATGCTGAGTGTAATACAATATACAAATCTACCTGCGCTCAAACCGCCTGATAATTGCCTCGTCAAGGTCAAATGGCCTGTTGGTTGCAGCAAGAACAAGGATTCGTTCACCAGCTTTTGTCAGTAGCCCATCCCAATGTGTCATGAACTCATTCTTAATCTTACGCATTGCTTCATGCTCTCCAACTCTAGTCCGCTGCCCGAGCATGCTATCGACCTCATCCACAAAAATAATAGTTGGGGAGACCTTTGCTGCGAGTGTGAACAGAGCTCGAACATTCTTCTCATCTTCACCAAACCATTTTGAAGTGATGGTGGACATTGAGACATTGATGAAGCTTGCTCCAGCTTCATTGGCAATGGCCTTTGCCAGCATGGTTTTTCCAGTACCAGGAGGCCCAAAGAGCAATATTCCCCTACAAGGCTTAAGAAGCCCACCCTTGAAGAGGTCTGGCCTTCGAAGAGGGAGCATGACCAGCTCCTGAAGTGATTCTTTAATGTCACTCAAAGCACCGATATCATCAAATGTCACTCCTATCTCATTCGCTGGGATAACCTCTGGCCTTATACGCTTCTCAAATTCATTGTCAGGTGGAACGTCCTGGAGGGAAACAATTAACAGTTCAACAGTTAAAAGAGTAAGGGAATGATGGAAAATTTTCCCAATAAAATTTTCTTTTACAAAAATCAGCATTGTAATCGCTTAGCTTTGTTTTAAACTTTCAGAAGACAGGGACATTTGTGACACACCTAGAATCTAAGTTGCATTAAATTCAATGCATGAACCCACAAGATTTATCTCACATCCCCTATTCTATCCCTCTTTTCAAACGAACATTGAAGGAAAAGGACTTACTGCAGCTTTTGTTGCAGGTTGATTCTCACCATCCTTCTTTGCTAGTGCAGATTTCTCAGTCTCACTCTTGCTTCCAGGTGCTGAAGTCTCAGCCTTTCCTTCAGGCTTTCCACCAGTACTCTCTTCCCCTTCAGTATCCTAAATTCAATAGAAAAACAAAGCATATAATTAAAGCACATTGGTATAGTTAAGTTCCAATATCAACCACACTATGATCAGATTGTTGAATTGTAGAATGCCGAGATGTAAAACAAACCTTAGAAGATTCAGCATTTGTTTCCAGTTTTAGTGTATCTTTTCCACCACTTTTACCTTGCTGGAATATATTCAAGCCATGGGACAAACTGTACCAGGGCCACAAGATGAGTTATATGGAACTCTGTTTAAACTAAACTAAATAAATAAAGAAGCTGAGAAGACAGAAGCATAGAAACAATTGTATCTACCTCTTGGAAGATATGACAAGCTTTCCATTTCGGTATTCTGGATCTTTGTTATTCATCAAATGATAAGATATTGCAGATATTACAATCTCTTCTATGTAGTTACTTAGAATCATAGAGTCTGCATGGCAGATTGAACCCAAATCATCACAGTCGAGATCATTTGCTGCAAGCACCTCAGCAATATGGTTTTTGTTTTCCTGAAACTGGAGCATCTTTATCTCCTCTTCCAGTTGAGCTTTCCAGCTATCAAGACGTGTCTCATCCTCCGGTGCCCTGATTTCAATATTGTAAGGGAATAGAAGGCCCACTCTCTCATCCACTTCTCTGCCCTCATCATCATTGTCCAACATGCGGGAACCAAGTATCAGAACTGACCCTGAAAGTTTGTCCAACATTTTCTGGAACAATTTGTAAAATCTATCTGATTGGAGAAGAAACTTCTCAACATCCCTGATGTATAAAATAATGGAACGTGCTTCCGATACTGAAACCAAGACCTGTTAGTAATATAACACATCTGCCTGTCAGTAACTAAAATAAGCAAGATTTGCATCTTCTCTCAATCATGATAAAACATCATCAAAACAAGATCATGCATGAATATGATAGGACTCTCAGATTTAGAACAGAAAACTTATTCGTCCTAGATTACCTTGCAAAGTGACTGCAAAAGACGTTTCTCATCAAAAGCCCAGCTGCTTGTGCGCTTGACATGAGCTAAAAAAAATAAAAGAAATGAACAGCAGTAAGAATAACATTTCTTTCCAAAGAGAGGTGAGTAGCTAAAAATTATGGAGTGACAATTAAATAACACCAATATAAAAGCAAGAAAATAGAGCATGTCACAGTACTATATCCCAAAGGACAAATAGGGCCATGCTTAAACTACTCAGTAGCTGGTCTCAAAAATTTCGAAATAGGAACAAATATAAATTTGAAGGGAAATAGTCAAATGCAAAAGTTTACAAAACTTAAGAGATAATGTTTTCATTTAGCAAAATAACGTGACTAGTTATATCAAAAAGCTGAAAATTCATAAAGGAAGGGTACTTATAGCTGTATATTGTGAACATTCAGACCCAAAAAAATGAATAGCAAAATAAAAACAACTTGCACAAAATTGTGAGTTCAAGTGTTCTATTGGTTGAATGCTAGACAATTGGTTCACTAGTTGCAAACCTTCAAATGTAGCATTTATGAAAATAAAGTCAAGATGGGAAAATGGATTCAAATTAAGCATCACATGATAAGGAGAACCCCATCTCATATGCTCCCTAATGCTCACATGTAGTAAAACAAAATCCAGATTGATTGGAAAAACTTAACTACCATATTCATTGATCAATTTGGTGAAAAATAATGGATAAACAATGGATACTCAACAATTGGAATTGGATAGGTTCATAAGGTTGAGATGATTCAGGTGATATTCTCCTTGATAGAATCCATCCAATGTGGAATTCCTATAGATTTGTGTTATTGAATGGCAGTGATGCAGAGGAAACTAAGGGTATTTCAATTAAGTTCTGAGATGCAACCTGAACTTTGAGTGGTAGATTGGGAAGCAACAGTGTTCATATCAGATGAAGTAGAAGCATTCCTGCGATGCTTTGGAGGATTATTAGCACCTTCCATACATCTGCAAATAAGCACAGCTACAGCTTTAGAAGTGATACATGAGACTTAATACCTAAATGGACAAACCCTTGAATCCCAATTACTTGGGCCAGCAGAATTTAGAGTATGAGTGATCTACCATACCTTGATTTAATATCGGCACCACTGCTTTGCCTAGATAATGTGCCTGTAATAGAAGTTCTTATCAGAGCTAAGTTGTGGAGAAAATAGAGTCAACACAAAGTAAAAATAACAACACAGTAAAGAAAATAAAAAGGCATGAGTAGTAGTTTGTTAAAAGAATGTAATGTTTGGTTCATCTAACCAGGTATAGTATATCACAATTAATGATCAGTGATAACTACAAACGCATCTTTAAAACCGTAGGTATTCCTCCTCTGCCTATTATGAGTTATATGGACATTGTTAGGGCTTTAGCTCAAGTGTAAATGGATATGTTACACATATTTGGCCTAGTACTCAACAAATTAAGCTTTTAGGTCAATTGATCACCTAACATGGCATCAGAATCTTGGTTTACGGGAGGATATATTTTTTGTTCTAACCAATGTTTATTTCTCCATTTATCAAGCCTATGTGCAAACCCAAAAAAGACTGCCAAGGACAAAGGGTATTAGGGCTTTAACCCAAGTGTAAGTTGCAATGACATACATAGTTGGCACATCACCTAACAGTTTAAACTTTTAGGTCAACTGGTACCCTAATACGGTATCAGTGCCTTGTTTTATGGGAGGCAATATGTTTGAACCTCACCAATGTTTATTTATTCATTGATTAATCCTAAGTGCAAGCTCAAAGAAGTCTTCATGTGACAAGGGTTCTTAGGACTTGGGAGTGTAAGTTGGTATGATATACATGGTTGGCCCAAAAGCTTAAGTTTTTAGGCCAATTGCTAGCTTAATTAACATGAACAAAAACCAAATGTTTAGCAACATAAACTATAGCAGGTTTTACATGAAGAAGATTTGGCTCAACATGTTCTATTCAATACGGGTAGGAGAGGAACCCGACTCAGTATTCTTAAAAATATACAGGAATCAAAAAAATCACAAAGCACTCAACAAACCACAAAGTTGTACCACTTGAATCTTGTGAAAATTAAAGTTTTAAATATTAGAAGCTGGAATTCTGTTAATACCTTTGGTTTCTTCTCTTTGGGGAAGGATTGAGAAAGAGCCAAGAAAACTAGACATTCGCCCCAATGTTGTTTCTGAGATGGACTTCTTGGAAGACTACAAAAAGAAGCTTTCCAGTTAGGAAATACTCCATTAGAGCCCATTGGTTAACTTATTTAACACAGGGCAAGTTAAACATGAATTGCTGGAATGAAAAGTATTTAGTTGACAACAGAGAATGATGATTGCAATGTTACATGGTTAAACTTGATTGACCCTACTAAATCAAAATGCAAGTATTCATGGAGGGAAAGGCGTTTTCATTTCAGCAAACAAAGAAATCAGAGAAAGCTTACAGATTCTTTTTTGGGACAACCATATTTGCCTTGCAGCTGTGAAATGGCAATCATAGCAAGATTTAGTGATATAGCATGCAAAGATAAACTTCAGGATGATTGAGTCTGTACATGTTTCACCTTTAGAGAAAAGTCATTAACATCCAACAGCAGCAACTTTGCTTCAAAGAAATGTGCTAAAGCTTTGGCAAGTGTTTGCTGGTAAAGTTCTTCAAAAGATTAACAAAAATAAAAGTAAAGCAAAAGGCAAACAAGTTAGGCCATCAAAAGGACTCAGAAACATAAATATCCAAATGCAGGGTCAGAGAACATATTCCAGAGAGCATACCAGCAGGTCCTGAGAGCAAAATAGCCCTGCTTGCAGGTGCAAGGTTTCGAGTGTGCTTAGAAAAGTCAGAGTGTTTTAGATGAACATATGCAGCACTTGTAAGTAATACTCGTGTCTGCTCACTGTCATAGCCATTAATAGAAAGGAACAACATTAGCATAAATATAATAAGAGATCAAGAGACGTTTAGATCAATGTAATGAATCTGAGTTTAGAATTAGTGTCTATGTAAACTAGAATGATATGGGAGTGTTCTATGACTACTTCAAAAAATTGCGACACTCTGCACAGTCAACATTTTACATGGCATTTCAAAAAAGGCCTATTAGAAACAATAGCTAAGAACTCCATGTATATCTTAATAAAGAATGATAAATGTAACATCTCAAAAGTAACAAATTTGTGAAAGCTAAGACCTTGGAAGATGCCAATGCTGTCAAGTTTCTACTTCCTCAAACCATGATTTGCATACTACTAACCTGATCACAGAAAAAGACCAAAAGAAAATCCTTGGAGTACATTTAATTAAGAGGAAAATTTGAAGTTTCAGACTTGAGGATCAAACAGTGTCAACAATTTGCATAAAAACCCAAGAATACAAAAATAAATATTCTCATATAGAAAAAGTGCTTTCAAAGTGCTAACACCAGTTACAACCTTTCATGGACATCCATACGCCCACATGAAGTGGCAAATACACAAACTGGACCAGTTTTACAAGATGCAAGTTGCATATGACAGCAGATATTAAAGGGTAACTTAAAGACAGCACTGGTGCATGAAAAAGAAACCGACAAGCCTGGAAAGTTGGATTGGAAATGATGTGCCCAACATCTCACTTCCAGTGCCACATAGTGCTCATGGTCACCAACCTTTCTTCTGGCATCTGCACTTACCAATATTGAGAAACACCAAAACAAAATACAGAACAGACGGCTCCAAGGAACTTCCATTTTTAGAATTTCCTCACCAAAATGCCGAATGGTTTACACAGAGATTAATTCTAATTGCAAAAACTAGAATTGAGAAGAATTGGTACTTGAGATGGATTGATCGTCTCTCATCAGCTACTCTATGAGTAAACTATGTTATAACGGATATTCACAACAACCAGGAGCAACTGTTGTTGATATGCCCTTGACTGAAAATCATACCTCTAAATATGTAATATTAGCATACATCCGATAAGTATGGGAATAATAGGTAGATCCAGTACTGCTACAGGATGAAGCCTATGTGGGAAAAAAGGGGGAAAGGAAGAAGATGCTTTATGGGCACTTTTGAGATTGAGTGAACTTCTTTTTGAACATAAGACTTTAGAAGACATGAGAGTCTCAAAAAGAAATAACAGTGATCTTAGGCAATTTAACAGGGAAACTCTAACCACCCCAAATTGCATCCTAGTCTAAACTTTTTCCTTATAGGTAAGGGACCTTCAGACAAAGTCATAAGCATATGTACCTCAAAAAAGACACCCTTCATTCCCAAATTCCCAAATAATTACTCCTCTTTCTAATCCATTAAATCTAAAAGATGAAGCTTAGAACACAAAACTGAAGTGAAATGGAAATCAAAGAGAGAATCCCCAGATTCGCTTGGATTCAATAACACAAACCAATAATATGACAGGAAAAAAAAATCCAGAAAGATGGGAAGAAAAAAAAATGAAACCCCCATCAATTAGAATCCCCAAAAGAAAATTATTAAAAGAATTTCAGAAGGGTATTGAAGAATCAGTAGTTTAACAGCAATACATCATGGGTGACAGAAGAAGCATATGCAGAAAATATCTTAATACCAGATCATCCACATGGTGGTAATAACAGACTAAATTGATTAAAACAATCAAACAATAATATTAGTTTTACACTAAATATCAATACAATTTTCTCTAACAAGGCCTCTAAATTTTCATATGGATTTAAGAATAAGGAATACATATGCAAATAATGAATCATTGGGGATGAAAAATTCATCAATCTCATTACCTGAGGAAATAAGGAAATTCATCAAAGGTGACCTTGCTTTCCCTTCCATCCACAACCTGCCGCAGAAGCTCATGCTCAATCTGCTCTTCTGTAATGGCGTCCGGCGAGCAATTCAGCCCTGTCCATCGACTCACTGTCTGTCCAGAAGCCAAACCAAGCCCAACCGAGACACCCACCCCAACGCTCAGCGCAGACAACAAAATGTGCTTCTGTTCCATCACTTTAGGCCTCCTCCAAACCAAATTCAATTCTCTCCCAAAAAAGCAATACCCCTCCTGTCTCTCTCCAACCTTCACACACAGACAAACAGAAAACAAAGCTCAATCCCAAGAAGCAAACAAGCAACAGTTGTATATACTATTTCTTTCCCACTAATCGCACTTCTTCAATATTCAATCCCACATCTTTGAACACAAGTACCAGAGAAAAAAACAAGCAAACAATACAAACCCATCTCCCAAAAGCCTGCTATCCAATCAGAAAATGGTTTGTTTCCTGGAAAACTTCATCCCCAATACATTTGTTTTCACACCAAATAAATGACATACTAGTACTACTCAACACACCCACACTAGAAACATGAACCCACAGGGACTCACACCAAGAAGAAATGAAACCAATGATGATTGAAACTGAAGAAAAGGATACCCAAAAGTACGTTGGTGAAAAAATCTTCACACTAGAACAAAGTAATATTATGAGCGGTTGTTTATGGCAGAATATGATTGAAAATCCAGAGAAATCTGGCAAAGATTGACAAGGGACTTTTGGGGTTGGAGTTTAGAGCCTACCCTTTCAGTAAGGTAGAAGTTTGGACACAGGAATGTATGAATCTCCGATTGGTACGACGTTGGTGGACCAGTTTCGACAGGTAAATGACTTGGAATTTGGCTGTGTTCTTTGTTCTTCGGGCTATTAATAGGTGCAACTACAGAAGGATTACCGGAGACTGGCAACTCTCGGTTGTTTTTTTTTGTTTTTTCAGTTTTTATTTGTTTATTCTTTATTTTTTATTTTGGTTTTTTTTTTTTTCTTGCCTTTTTCTTTTTTGTTTTGTTTGTTATTATAATAATAATAATTGTAGAGCTGGTATTCAGGTAAAGTTGGTACTCACTTCTCTGTCTCTTTCCTCATTCTGGTTGGCATTCTTGCTCCTCTTTTTCTCTTAAATTTATTTTCCTTTTTTAGGGTTTTAGTATTTCATTTTCGAAATACAAATCATTTCCCTTATATAATAAAACTACGATGGATTAGTTGCATTAATACAAAAAATACATACTCTCGATTCCCTATCATACTAAATTTTGAATCAGGATTTGTTTTAATTATACGAGAAAACTTAAATCGTTGAATAATGACACATATGAAATATTTAAGTACCAATAAGTAAAAACAAGTAATTAGGATAAAAATACAAATTAATAAAATCAGAGATAAGATACAAAGTAATAAGATATTAAATATAAAACGATCAGGATCGAGATGTGCACTGACTTTTTTTTATTAACAATACAATAATATTTTCGATATTAATTTGATAGGAATGTTATATCACTATACCGGGTTTTATTGAATTCTTATTTAAATTATTTCAATAATACATTTAATGCAAATGTTACAAGGCATATTATAAGATAAAGAATATTTGATACCCGAAAAATGAATTAAAATGTGTTGTGAATTATCACATTACATGAAAAGAAAAGAATTAAAATACAAGTAAATTATAATATTATGTGAAAAATTAAATTAACAAATAATAATTATTGAAATTTTGGGTTTAAACCCTAATCCTAAAAAAAGAAAAAGAAAAAAAAGAGGGTTTAATTAGGTCACTTTTTGGTTCTTTTCTTATAAATAAACCAAACTTGAGCCTCAAGCAAATGCAAATTCAATGAAATATCATTTAGAACTTTAGTATTGGGCCCAATACTTTTGACCCCACATACATGATGTACACAAAAGTTGTCCAAAACATAATTTTCCTTTAGGCATTCCCACATTTTATGCTAGAAAAAAAATCCCCTCTCTGGTTTTTTTTTTTTCTTTTTTTTTTTCAAAAAAAAATCTTTTAAAAAAGGGAAAAAAAAAAAAAAAAAAAAAAGGTTAAGAAGCAAAAGGAAGCTTCTCAATCTTGGAGTTTTTTGAAATGTCGTTTGGTGGACAAGTTGATGTTGGGGGCATTGACAAAGGTTCAACGTCCCTGGTTCTACATTATTTGATATCCCACTTGATCAAACTTTATAATTCATCCTACCCTTTTACGTCTTTTCACATCTCAAATTTTATAAAAATATAATTGTATGTGATGCTTTAATTAATTTAATAAAAAAAGAAATAAAATATTTTGAAAAATGCTTTCTTAAATTGACCGTTGCAAGTGTTTTTATGGAAATCACTTTTTTGTTATAGATATAAATAAAATTAGTAAAAAATAAATCGTATAACAATCTTTTATGTGTAAAAAAACTATAAATCTTATCTAGATCGTTAGATAATTCACTAAATATGAGAAAAAAAAAAGTATATAATTTTACCTAATTGTTTGTGCTCTTTGACGGTTATCAAAGTTTTACAGCAAGATCTCTGACTTTTACTATAGTCAAAAGTTACTTTTAAGAAAGATCTTAAAAGTTTGCGAGTTGAAGAATCAAGTTTTTAAAAATACTTGTACTCTCTTAAGATTTACGAAAGTTCATCGACATCATTCAAATAAGATATATTTGTTTATATTTATATATATTTTTAGAATTATAGAGAGTTTCCTAATTCTAAAATATTTTAAAAATCATTTTTAAAATCAAATACTAATTTAGAGTCAAATACAAATTTCAAAACTTATTAAAAACAAATTTTGAAATTAGAAATATAGTAGAAATCAAATTACATAATACAAAAACATTATTTTCCTAATTTCTTATATTAGTCGTTCTAAAAACTTTACCACCCATAAATACAAGCTTATATTAAATTTTACAATTTTAATTAACCAGAACTTGATGAAGTTCAAAATTATCTTAAAAATGAATAAGATCCAATAAAATAAATTACATATAACTAATAAGAAATAAATAAAACTAACAACTAAACAAAATACCCTAAGAGAAATCAAAGTATATTTAACCTAAATAAATGTAAATATTTTTAATTATTTAAAATTTTATTATTGTGTATAATAACACCCTAAGAAACAATGAGAAGAAGAGAGAAAAATGCAAGCAAAATTTTAATAATAATTTTAAAGTATTTTTTTATATTTCCAATTATTTCTCAATCAATTCTATAAAAACTATTGATAAATTTCTCAAATTTATTTTAAAAAAAACAATATATTTTAGAAAAAATAAACCTTTAATTGATAAAAAATTTTTTTTTTTTTAAAAAAGGATGCTTTTGAAATTAACTTTTACTTTCTGATGGGCGGTATATTACTTTACACGTGTGCAACGGCTGCATAAAAGTTTAACGCACGTGCCTTCTTTTTGCCCTTTTTTTCTTTTAAAAATTTTAAATTTTGTATTATTTATTGCTTTCCACGTTACAGCTCCCCCCACCATAATTTTAATGGCGGCTAAAAACATAATTTTGTAAAGTATAAAGTCCTACGTTTCGTCAATCCGAAAGTTTTATTTGGTGGGGGCGGCTCCAAATTAATGAATTTTGCAAAACAGTCTCCACGTGTCCAATGGGCCCATCCGTACAAATATTAAAAATATTATTGTCAAAAATATAATAATTATAATATGGTATGAGGCTAGGGAGCGTGACATTAAAAATAATATTTATTGAGTTCGAACCCATTGAAAACTCGTTAATTAATTTTTAATCACTAGTGTATTATAGCCCATTTTGCACTTTAGTGTAGCCATGATGAGTGACCATAAATTCCATTTTCATGGCCTCGTGAACTCAAATTTATTTCACAAACTTTGACAATGACAACACGTGGATATTTTAAGAGATAAAAGTTATTCTGTGTTTCGTCGGACAAATAAATTTAATTAAAATAAATTATTTTTATATGTTATTTTAAATTTATTTTTTATTGGGTATGTATAAATTTTTAAATAATTTTAATATTATATTTAAATACCGACCGTTGGGACCCGTAAAAGAGAACCAAAAGCGAAGTTCTATGAAGGAAGATGTAGTAGAGAAATTTGACACAAATTTGAAGCAAATGAAAAATATATGGGAACCAAGCATGACCCAAAGGAGAAGGATTCATGGATCTAAAGAGAGCAAACAAAGGAAGAAAAGAAAGAAAGAAAGAAGGAAAAGAGAGAGTAGTTGGGTTGTGTTCATGGAGAGAGACCCATTCATTGGATTCTTTATCTTTTTGCTTTTTGTTCATTCTTCTTTACAATTTTCATTGATGGGTGAGTGGGGATCTATGCATTGCTCCCCCACCCTCCACCCTCCACCCCAACCCAACCCCACCCGCCCATAGTACAAATGGTGATTTTGTTTTTGTTGTTAACTTCTTGTTGGGTCCTCTGCCTCACAAAGCCCCTTTACCCTAAACCCTAAGGCTTGTAGTATTTTAATATGTTGTGGAAAAAAATAGTGAAAAAAAGTGAGCAGTGATAGCCTTACCAAGTTATCAAAAGGGATGGGGAGGGAGGGGGCTAATAAGAGAATCTTGAGGAAAGTTGTTTGGTAAGAAGACAGGGGAAATGAGAGGAGAGATACCGCCCAAGCCAAAAAGCAATGATCCCACAATGTTTCATAGTCCTTTGAGGCCCCCTCTTTTCCAACTCAGACTCACATGCTATCCTTTGATTTGTGGGTTACACGCAATGCCACTATACTTTTCACTACTTTATTACAAGCCCACACACCCACACCCACACCCACACCCACACCCACACCCAAAAGCTCCTTTTTTTCTTCATGTCAATACAAAAACCCTAAGTGGTCCTAGTCAACATAGTTTTCTTCTTTGGTTTATTACCCTCCTTTCCCATTGATTTTGCTTCATTTTGTGGGGGTTTCTTGATTTTGGTATTGGTTAATTGCTTTTGGTACGAGAAAGCTATATTGGGTTCACGAAAAATTTGAGTGAAAAATGTAAGAGAATGAAAATAAGATTATTTTTTAATATAGTTTTTGTTTTCCAAAAGAAAAAAATATGAAAAATAAAATATTACACAAAAATTTATTTTTAGAATATATTTAATAACATAAAAAGTAGGTTTAGAATATTTTATATCTCTAAATATAAAGAATAATTTATAAAAACTATTTTTCATAATTATTTTTAAAAATATTTTTTAAATAGAAGAAATGATAATAAAGAAGCATCTTTATCATTGAATTCTTATAGGAATGTCATAAATGACTGGTTCAATAAAATTAATAATTTTGTTTGGAATTTGGAAAAAGTATAAAGTGAAAAAAAGAAAAATAGATGGTAGACTTTGGAATCATATGTTACTTGCATAAAGGGTTAGGAATATTAGGGCATGGTGAATTTATTTTATTTTATTTTTAATTTCTTGGTTGCTTCCTCATGAGGAATTCCCTATAGAAGAAGAAAATCTTTTAAGCCTACTTTTTGGTCTTTCCCTTTTGGTCATGCACTTGTGCTTAATGGGGGCTTGCTTTTTTTTTTTCTCCCCCCTTTCTAATGAAAGCTATGGGCACAATGAACGAATGCTTGGGCTTTCCTTGCATTTTAGGTCAAGGCTTTGTTCACATTTTTTTGATTGATATGATACCTAGAAAACAAATGCCATGAGACCAAATAATCCAATGAATATTACTATATAAAATCATTTTAATTATATTTAATTTTTTAAATATTTTTTATAATAAATCAAATCAAATATAAATTTTTTTTTTCATATGGGGTATTTAGAACGCTGCCCGATAATATTTGTAATGATTCATTTCTTCGTAGTTTATATTTATTATTTTAAATGTGTTTACATTTTTTAAAAAATGGCTTATAATGTCATAAACTTACTTTAAAAAAACCGATAATAATTTCAAAGCTATGTTAAAATGTATATTCCAAGAATATGTTTGGAGAAAAATCAATAATATGGTTATTGTCAAACATTCATTAATGAGTCCCCAAAGCATGGATAATAGATTCGTGCACTTGTCACACAACCACAATTATATAAGATGTCCCTCCCAAATTCCCAATGTTTTGCCCCCACCTTTATAGATGAACAAAGTAACAACTTTCTAGTCAACCAAACATGCCCAATTAGAAAAAGAAAAGAAAAAAAGGGTAAAAATTTGGTAAAGCTCTCAATTACCATGGAGTCTTTGACCCAAAAGACAAGACATTCCAATTGAAGAAAGTGTGGGTCATTGAAAACCAGGCCCTCCTCCCCCACCACCATGAACCCCTCCATAGAATATTTTAGAGTTTGTTAGCTGTTTCTTCCATTAATGCATTTATATACATTCCAATTGAATTATAGCCATTCATTGGGAGGAGCCCATATAAAGTTGAAAATTTGAAAAGAAGAGACCATGGTTGGAGCATAGGCACAATCTTGAAAAGATTCAATGATGTTTTGGGAGATTTTTGCCCAAGGCACAACCCTTTAGTGTCGGTAGTAAAGCCAAAATAGAGACATGATTGAAGGGGCACACACAATGGCCTTAGAGCCTTGTGAGCTTTTGGTCCATGATTAGCTTTGGGTTGGAAAGTTAGGGGATTTGAAGAAACATACATTTATCTTTGATTGAGTATTAATGGAACATATGTTGGTTGGTTTGAATCTTAATTTGGAGATTTATTTATAATAATAAAAAAAAAAGGAGTTGATAGCCTAATACGATTAAAAATTCACAAAAATCTAGGAGTTCGTCTTTTTATAGTTACATCTTGAATCATAATTAGGGTCTAAATCATTAACAACTTTTAATTTATGCAAATCTAAATTAAGTCATCTTAATGGAAATTAACACTTGATTATGAATAGTAAAAACTAAAAAATCAATATAATTGATTTGATTTTCAATTACTATAAAGTTTGATTCAATTTACGAGTTTTAAAAATCAATTTTATCGGTTCAGTTTTTTATTTCGTAATCTCCTAACTAGTAACAACCTAATCAAATCAAAATATAAGACTTTCATCTCTTATGATTTGTAATTGCTCGATGTTTAATGGTTTTTTTTTTATATATTTATTATTTACATATTTTTTAGATTTTGTTAAAATAATTTACTATCATTAAAAATTTTAAATATATTCTAAGCCTCAAACCCATATAATTTTTTTTTAAATGGGCTTTAGGTCTAAATTAATTTGAATATAATTGATCATATAAGCATAACCAATTCGACTTTAAACAAGTTTGGTTTGGTTTAGCTTTTTGATTACCAAAATGCTTGATCGATATTTTATTTAAATATAAATCGATCATGTTGATTCGACTACTCTTCCACTTATATGAACTACTAATGATGAATATTAAAACCTTAAATAAATATCCATCGTTACCAACCTTATGACAAAGATAACATAAAAAAAAATAATTTTTTAAGATCATGTGTTAGGAACATTTATAAATATCTAAGACCACGAATGTCAAAAACCCTAACACTAAATATTATAAACTACTAACTTTTGATGACACATTTTTAAGAAAGCATTATAAAACTAGAATAAATTCAGTAATTTTATATTATTAATTTAAAAAATTAAAAAAAGTACTTTTATTTGTTTTTTACTAGTAAGTTAGAAAATGTGGGTAAAGACACCACAAATCAGAACCGACCCACATGGTGGCCAACTTGAACCCCAGTGTGGATAGAGGCAGGACCAGCTTGGCCCAGCCAGAAAATTGTCTTCTGCCTCTTTCTTGGTAGTGGTGGTAGAGGCCAGGCAATAGGCAAACAGAGAGAGAGAGAGAGAGAGAGAGAGAGGGAGAGAGAGAGAGAGAGAGAGTAGTAATAACAACAACAACAATAATAATAATAATAATGAAATAGAAAAGAGAGAGAGGTCCGAGTAGGTCAAAAGGCAGGCAACAATACAGGAACTACCTAACTTAAGAGAAAGAAAGAAAAATAATAAATAAAAAAGAGGGGAAAAAAAATAGTGGTCCAAAGCAATTTCACATCATCTCCTAAAAGGTATAATCCCACATGAAACCCATCTTTCTTCTCTAATATACTCATTTTTTTATTGTTAGTGCACCCCTCTTAGAATATTGATTGAGAGTGACATGAGGCCCCCATTATGGAGGCCCTAGTCAAAATTTTGTTAAGGTGGTGGTAGTTCTTTACATGAAAAATTATCACTTTTTTTTTTCATACTGTCTTTAGGCGGAGGGCAGATTGGGAACATAATTTCTAATTTAAATCTACCTTAAATAATCTCGGAGTTAAAAATCAACCGAGTCCAATCCCAAGTGTATCATACCAAGTTTAGATGTGAGATATATTGGGATTTAACCAAAAATTCTCAAGCGGGCTCGAATTGGATTTTGGACATACGAGCCAGACTTACAAGTTATTTATAAAATTAAGAATATTTATTCATTATTAAAAAATGTGATAGAAATCGAAAACATAAATAAAAATTTCCACCTCCAAGTATATTTTTTGAAAGTTTACCACAATTTTCTTCTTTCATCTGGATGAGAATGTTAATTTGGAGGAAAATTTTGCTCCAAATCTGCTTATACCCTCAATTACATCATGGGTGTGTAGCTTCTAAATTCTATAATTTTGAGTTTGTATTTGGGTAAGGTGCTTGGCCCAACTTTGCCAGGCCTAATATACAACTTGATCATAAAAGTCCCAATCTTAAGACTATGAACTTTAGCACAAAAATTTCACCCGGGGCCCATTTTAATACTTTGGGCTAGGCCCAATTCAAGTATAAATCTCCCAAACACAAAATCTTTTTTGTGTACGTGACATTAAAGTTCTTTTAACCCTCTACATTGAGTTTAAGGTGAAGGGGTGCAATTTGGGCCTATTGGGTCGGATTGGAAGTCATTTGAGCCTATTAGGTCGGATTGGCAGTCAATTGGACCTATTGGGTCGGGTTGATAGTCAATTCGAGGTCAACTCTTACACGAATCTTTTTTTTTTTTTTTTTTATTTACTTTACACTTCCCTTGAAAGAGAGAAAGAAAACTAAATTTCTTGAAGTATATAAAAATGATTTATTAAATTTAAATAATTTCTAAAATTTTTCTCCAATTTTTTTCTCCTATTTGTCTACACTATTTCATTGATTTTTTGAGATTCAAATGTACAAAGTTGATTTACTAAGAAAAATACGGAAAAGAAAATCAATTATGATAATAATTATTTATTTTATATACCAGAAAAAAGAGAAATAAATTTGAAAAATTATGTATAAAAAATTTATTAAATTTAAAAATATGATTCTCCTTTTTCATTTATTTTTATTCCTTATATTATTTCCCTTACATTTCCATTTAAACCTTCCAATGGTCATTTTTTTTAAAATTAATTTTTTATATGTAAAAATGGAATATCACATACAAAAAGTATAAATTTTATATTTACATCTTAAAAAAAAAATCACTTCTAGATCGTAAAAATTTTGTTATTTATAATGGTATTAAATCAATATTTATTGAATTTCAAATTTAGATCATTGACAACATGGATCATTGAATAAAGGCATAAATATATGATTAGTGTATAAATAAATAAAATGAAGGTACAAAAGAATGAGAGCAAAGTATAGTGACTAATTATAAAGAAAAAACACCATTGACCGTGTCTGGCTAGACCATTTTAAAAAGAAGAAAAATGTTAAGGCATCGTAATCATGAAATCAATCAAGATGTGGTACCATTAAATGAGATCAGAGTACAATAATACAAAAAAATAAAATGTTAAGTTACTATAATGATGAGTTCAATCAAGATATGGTACAATTAAATGAAATCAAAGTACAATAATAAAAAAAATGAAATTAGGATATTAAGTTAAAGTTTAGTAAATCAACTTAATAACTTAAAATAATTTAATAATTTAAAATATTTTAATAACTTAATTTAAGTCGATAAAAAAATTAAGTATATTTAGTAAAACAACTTAATGATAGAAGTTAAAATAAAGAATAACTTCAAATAATAAGTAAAATAATTCATTTCTTAAGTTCATATTTTTATTTTATATTTTTATCTTTATTTATCATAATTACTTTCATGATCTTTTTTATTATTTCAGAATCTCCACTTTTACTTAACTTCTTTTATTCTAATAAATTTTATAAAAATAAATATGTTAATTTAATAATTTAGAATGAATTTTAAATTGACTTTATTAAACCATTTTAATACTTATAATAATAATTAAGTAATAAGTTTTAAGTTAAAGACTTAAGTGATGTTTATTTTTTGGTCGAATAGAAAAAACCAAAATATTTGACTTTTTTTATTCAACTAAAAGTAACTCATTGATATCAATCGATATAATTAAACTAAACTTATTAATAACAAGTTCATTTTAATTATGTTGGTTAATATCAATAAGGTATTTTTAGTTGAATAGCAAAAGTCAAATATTTTGACTTTTTTTATTCAACCAAAAAACAAACGTCATAATATAATTTAACTTAAAATTAATTTAAATTATTATATAATAAGCAAGTATGTGACGTGGATATATTTGTCAGAAATATAATAATTACGGTTTCATACTATAAATGGACCTAAAAGGAAGCATATCTTGGTATATTTTGGGTAGAAAGTGACGGAGAGGAAAGTCAGCAAGAGTCGGGTGATGGTACGGAGGCTAAGGAGGGTACGAAGAGGAGTGAAGGAGGAGGAGTTAGATTTTAGGTGAATTGTTGGAATTCCACGTCAATTAAGCCATCTCTCATTCTCCATTGACGCTTGGTGGAGCTTTTCCACGTCACCTCCTTCAAAAAAGTTCTCCAATTTCATCTCCAACCACCAGCCATCGCCTTTCCCACCTCCACATGTTCCTCTTTCTTCTTCTTTCCACGTTGGATATGGTTTTTAATTCTTGGAGGGCAAGCTTCTTTTCATAAATTTAAGTGCAAGATTTTCATAATTTTGCACACCATTGGAAGCATGTGGGCTGAGTTTCTTCCTGTTACATATTATTAATTCAGCTTTAATTTTTTTTTTTTAAGGATTTTATGTCATTATATATTGGGTTAGGGTTCATGAAAAATAAACAATATTTAGAACCCGATTAATAATAATTTTAAAATAAAAATAAAAATATTTTCAAACATAAAAAATATTAAAAACGTTTTTTAAAATTATATTCAAATAAAACTTTTAATGTAAAATTTAACAATAAATATTAAAAATCCTACATTATTTTAGAATCGTGTTCAACCTTGAAGCGATTTCAAAAAGATTATAAATATTTTTTAATATTTGAAAATTTTAAATATTTAAATATGTAAATTCACATTCTTTATATTTACACTCGAGTGGAGATTAGGTGGCATAATCTTTCCAATAAAGTAGTCAAAAAATTGAAATTTTTTTTCTAGCATGCTTTCATAGAAAATGCCAAGATCACTTCATGGATGGATGGTGGGTCTAATTTTTAATGCTTCCTCAAAGCTCAGCCAGTCAAAAGACATTGAGAGGTCGACCAAAATTTTGGGAAAAGTTTAAGGTAATAAAAAGTGATAAACTTTTTCAAGCTCCATATTAATCAAGATTACACTAAATTAAAAACAAAGTAGGATTTAGTGCAAAATGATAGGATCTAAATTTGGTAAACCGATCATGTTTTTCAATAGATACTGCACCAACTCGATTGGTCATGAATTTTACAAAGTAGCTTATGGTTTACTTTCTTTTTATAATATCAAAAGTAAGCATTGATTTCACTCTATTGAGCTTTTCTTCAAGGCAAGTACAAAGCTACTATCACTGCTAGCAACTTGGAGTTCAACAAAGGTTATGGAACAAATGATGGTTCTCTGGATACTTTTTCTTTTTTACTTTACAGTTGTTTGATACTCCTTTTTCTCCTTTTGGTTTATATATATATATATATGGATTGACCCAAGGAGATAATCCCACCTTTTCTGACTCTTGAAGCTCTGATCCAACCTTTTCTGAAATTCATTTTGGTGGTTTACCAAAATTTTGAAGCTCCCTACTCCCCAGTCCTTAAATTACATTGATTTAATGCACTCATTAGAAGGGTATCCAAGGAATGTTCCCAGAAAATCTGGGTCTGGACACCCATCATGTTCATCAGCCAGAAAATCCCAGAAAGAGGCGTGGTGGACTGTCCCATCTGGTGGTCTCAACAAAACTCTACTCTATAATTTATACATAAAACCACTGCTACATCTCAGTGTTCTAGCTGTATGTGGGCTCAGCAAAAATGATTTTTTTTTTTGTAGGTTTGGTGAAATTTTTGGCTCATTGTTGTGGTCCTTGATGCTTTGGTGTTTGATTTTCGACCTGTGAGGTCCTGAATTGGCGGTGGGAAAGCTCCATCCGCTGCATTTTGGGCATTTTTTTTGTGGGGTTGTCTGAATTAGCCTGACATTTTTATATACTTTCATACTAGTTTTTTGGATTAAATGTAGTTGTCAATTTGTTCAGACAGATAGACATTGTTTTCGGGTGATGTATGTGAATGTTTATCAAGATACACCTGTACAATTTTTCAAATTCCAAGCTAAGTGCCTGCTCATTTTGATTGCATTTGAAGTCATTGTTGATCCTTTGACTCTGTTGCCATTTCTTTTGTATTTGATTGCATATTGAAAACCCTAGATTTCTAATGTATTTTTACTAAGTTCCATTGATTATGTGCAAAGAAACTGGTATTGATTGAAATCAACCCTTCATTTTTCGAATTTTTTTGTCATATTTTATAGGTAAGGTAGTTTATGGCAAGGATTTTGATGTGATTAGCCTTTGATCCGTTGTAATCCACTGTAAGATTAAATTTATCTGTTTCACTATCAAGTCAAAACCTAATTTGCTTATTTAAAGTGAAAAGAGAAGGCCGATATCGATGACAAACTTTTCTAGCCTGTAGGTGTTTTGCTGACCTACCATTTCTATCTAGTTTAAGGCCAAAATTTGCTCATTTTTGTCTTTTGCATGGATGTGCCATTCTCAAACAGAGAAGCAAATAAGTATTGTATAATCACACATGGGCAGTGCATTTCACATAATGGTGGCGTAAACACGCCCCTTTGGACTATTTATACCGCCTCCTTTGACAGAAAGGCGTGCGCTTGTTTCGGGTTTTTCCTTCAATTGTTGTTCTGCTTTGAGTTTTCTTGACACCCTTCTGGTCTGGATAAGAGGAGGGATTGCCTCTTTTCCTGATCAGCCTTCCTGTCGAAAAACTCAATCTGCTTGCTGGGGAAAAACGATATACACTGAGAGGCCTGGATTGGTTCTAACACTATCTGTACGTAGCAGAAACTTTTGGAATTATAGTTTCTGATTTTTTTTTGTCTTTATATATGCATCATTTCTGGTATGTTCTTGGTTTCTGATGTGATAAAGTCCTATATTATTTTACTTAAAAAAAAAGAAAAAAAAGATAAAGTCCGATATTATTTCAACATAATTCTTTCATCACCTGTTTCTGGATTGCTCCATTGCATAATCTCATTTTTCCTTCCCTTTTCTCTCACTTTTAGAGGGACTGAAATCTCAGATGACAACCATGCCTGCAGTTGGGCAACTTCTAATCTTGAAGTTTAGTAAGAAAAAGAAATTTTCATCTAATGTGATGGTCATAGTTTGCTGAAACCTCAAAATTGATCAGAGCACAGTCAAAGAGGGAAAATTAATGATAGTTGAATTTGAATTAGCGCGGAATATTGCATTGATAGTATATGAGTTGATGGTGAGGCCTTAGAACTTGTTCTTGACATTAGTGTTGTGAGGGACCCAATATCTGGTCTCTTAGTAGTTTTTTTTACTTTCCCTTTCTCCTTGTTGTTTTGGGTTCATCTTGAAAGGTCTGTCATGCTTTGCTTTGGTGCTTTTCCTCTTCTGTGGGAAGCACATGGGCTCAAGTCCTTTCCAACATTTGGGACCGGTGGATCATATTTTGGGTTTGTTCAGCTTAACTTTAACGGCCACCTCACACTTGGCTTGAGTTCCGTATATCTTTACTTGTTAAAGTAACCAAAATATTTGAATTCCAAACTCGTTGATTCTACGATCATGTGTCCACTTTAGTGGAAAGAATTTTTTTTCCACAATTTACACACCATTATATGATTTTGTAGGCTGATTTATTCTTCTCCAGAGCTATTCACCAGCTATTCACCAAGCATGTGAATGTTCCTTTCTGATAGAATTTGTTCCAATACTGTCTGAAAAAAACACCTGATTATCATGCAACATATACTGAAGACTTTAGATGGAAATAGGAAAGAACAATATTTCCATGTCATAGAGGAGTTAAATTGCATATTTATCTACCCTGTCCTGAGGGGTATTGAATTGATCGGGTTTATCACAAATGATTCCATCCAAAGTGGCACACTGTTTCTCTATTGCACTCAACTGTTTGTGGTTATTACTTGACTTGGTAGCAAATTTTGAAGATCGATAAATTGATGCGATCAATTTTCTGTTTGATTCCTTCAACGCAACAGGTTGGCCACTTGTTTTTTACACTGTTTCTTTTGCTTCTCCTGCATCTGTTATTATCAACCTTAGCATCTAAGATTGTGTTGAAGTTCCATGGGACAGCAATCAAAGTTCTAGAAGCTATACATCGACATCTCTCTCACATAAATCAGTTGGCAGATGAAGCTTAGATGTATTTTATAATGACAACTTTTAGTTAAAGAGGAACTTCTGGGTTTATTTGATGCTGTATCAGTTAACATCCATGTATATATGTGGTATTTAAATTTCTTAACTTGTTAGTAACTGTGTTTGATAAAGATAGTCTCCTTTGTTTTCTCTTCAATTAGTTCAAGATCTCCACATAGCTGATCTGTTTAGGCCTTTTCTATGCAGTTGCCTTATTATGGAACACAATGAAATTCTTAGTTCGACAAAACAGGATTCTCCTGAAGTTATTCCATCACTCATCAAATTTATAGCATCAAATGAAGTGGCCGGCTTTGATAGTATGGAAGACATTTGTAGCTTGAATAACCAGTGCCAAATGAATGGCTTTCAGCCTGTCAGTTTGTCATCTGAAGTAAGTAATGGCTTATTTATTTTTGGTAATCACATTAAAATATATATAAAATAAAAGGATATGTAGAAAGAGATATAACAAAGGTCAAGGGCACACCATAATACACAGGAAGTACACAAAGGACACCAATCAAAAAGGCAAAAAAAGAGGGTCTTGAAACTAACCCTCTTCTGCTATGAACCTAACCAATCAACAAAATCCAACTTAGACATAGAAGCCTCTGCTATGCCATTCCTAACACAAGCCAAGAAATTATACACAAAAAAGGATTGTTAACTTGCCTTGAATGCTCCACATTATCAAATGCCCTGTGATTTCCTTTTTGTGAAATTGTCCAAAATAATCACAAAGGGGCTGACATCCATGCTCTCTTCCACCTCTTCCTGACATAAGACCCATTCAAACTTAATAACATCAGCCTTATAGAGGAGTGGATCACCCACCTAATCCCAAACACAGAGAGGACCATATGCCACAACATTATTGCTCAATGTAAGAGAATGTTGTCAACAGGCTCTTATTCCCTTTTACACATGAAACATCTGTTCCTTAAAGACAAACCTCTCCTTTTCAACTGATCCAACATCAAAATCCCTTTCCATGTAACTTCCCATGTAAAAAATCTCCCTCTTGTTAAAATCCACAAGTTCCAAACAACATCAACTGGGAAAGGATTTGATCCTCCTGGTGGCAAAAAGGAATAGAATACTTCAACAGAGAACTTACCTCTCTTAGTATCCCTCCACATCCCATATCAGTACTGGCTCTTGAATTTGTCTCCACTGTCCCTAACTCCCAGTTGTGGAACTGTCTAAAAAAACATGGCTCCAGTGTCCCCTCTCACCAACATGCTCCCAAGGATCTGCCACACATATCTTTTGAACTGGCTATGTCAAATAAAGTGGGAAGGAGTTCTGCCTGTTGAAAAAAGACTTGGCTGTACTATTTTTCTGTACATGTTTAGAATAATTAGATAAGTGTTCACATCTAAATTATTTCTTCTTGTGCTTTACATCCAGATCTTTCTTCAAGACCAAATATGTATTTTTCCGAACTGTCTTGGAAAACAAGTTATTTTTGTCCACCTGAAATTTTTATGATAGTTCTGCTGAGTTCCACTGTATTTCATCTTGACTTGATATGGGATCTAATTCTTATATGAAATTTGGATATTCACAAACACCAGGGAATGTTTAACCATGATGTGGATTAGACTTGTACTTACATGTTACATTGTGAATGTTAGCATATCAATTCCAAACAAGAGCAATCTGAAAACCTCTTGGCCTGGCAAACTAGACTTTGGAATCTCAGGTTTAGAACAGGCCTAAATTTGATAGGGAAAGGCTCTTTACTATGCAGCCCCACTTAGGCTGGTACGGTTGGGTGGGGGTGGCTTACTATGACGGTTTTGTTGCTGATACAGGAAAAAAAAATTTCATTTCATGATTCAATCATAATATCTTCTTTGTGTATTTATGCCAGGAAGCAGCTGCCATCCTAAGCCAAAATGATGTGTCTCGACCAATCAAATCCCACCTTGCGAGTGCTATTTCTATTAGCATGCCATCTTCTCCCTTGGAAGTCCACTTGCAGAACACTAAAAGAGTTCTGTTCAGTGATCATGGTGAAACAATGTTCAGCAATGGGATTCTGGATTCATCAGCTGCATGTAAAACAGCCAGCACCGAACTTCCAAGACAGGCAAAATTTCATTCTCAGCCAATGCCGACTGGTTCTACATATCCTGAGGCAATTGTGGGTGATAAATTTCCTAACCAGTCAGAGTCACAGGCTAGAAATCCAAGGATTGAGAGGTTGAAAGATAAACGATTTGATTCTTTTAAAACATGGTCTGGGAAACTTGAAAGGCAGTTATCAAATTTACGTGGAAAACCACGGGAAAGCGAACTAGAGAATAACACCACACAGAATTCAGAGATGGAAATTTTACCTGTGGATCGTTACTTTGATGCATTAGAAGGACCGGAGTTGGATACCCTGAAGGTATGTGTGTCTCCTTCCTAACCCTTTTATAAAGTACACATAATTTTCACTCCAACCTTTTGGATTAGTCAAATCATGTAATTAACACCATTTTCACATCATGGTCATCAAACAAAACCTTCATTTTTGAGTAAACGAGGGGCTGTTTTTCTTGGAGTTTGATGTATTGATGCCTATAAACATAGCCCTTCATTACTTCAAATTGTTAAATTTTGTATATGATTACTATCTTCCACAAACCAAATGTTTACATTGATATAGAATGGTGGCAGTGTTTGAAGAAGATAATCTTTTTCTTCCTCTTACAGGTCTCAGAAGAATTGGTGCTTCCTGAAGACAAGAAGTGGCCATTCCTTCTCCGATATCCTATCTCATCTTTTGGTATCTGCCTTGGCATGAGCAGCCAAGCCATTATGTGGAAAACTCTGGCAACCTCCCCCTCCATGAATTTCCTCCATGTAAGCTCAAATGTAAACTTCAGTCTCTGGTGCATCTCTGCTGCTCTCATTGCCATTGTCTCTTTCATCTACCTGCTGAAAGTAATTTTCTACTTTGAAGCGGTTCGTCGTGAATACTACCATCCAATTCGTGTCAACTTCTTCTTTGCCCCATGGATAGCTTTCCTGTTTTTAGCTCTTGGTGTTCCACCTTCAGTTGCTGAACACCTGCCTCCAGCTCTCTGGTACATTCTCATGACTCCAGTCTTCTGCTTTGAGCTTAAGATCTATGGACAATGGATGTCAGGAGGGCAACGGAGGCTTTCAAAGGTAGCTAATCCTTCAAATCATCTCTCAATCATTGGGAATTTTGTGGGAGCATTACTGGGTGCATCAATGGGGCTAAAAGAAGGACCTATATTCTTCTTTGCTATTGGGTTGGCTCACTACATAGTCCTATTTGTGACTCTCTATCAGAGACTTCCAACCAATGCAACACTCCCAAAAGAGCTCCATCCGGTATTCTTTCTGTTTGTTGCAGCACCCAGCGTGGCTTCTATGGCATGGGCAAAGATTCAAGGTTCCTTCGACTATGGGTCACGGATTGCTTACTTCATTGCATTATTCCTGTACTTTTCACTGGTAAGCTCCACCACTCCAAAAACACGAAAATAGCTCTGCATTTCCATTCTATCTTTGTATTCTCCATGCACATACTGGAGCATAGGAAGATGCATTAACCATCTGAAGATGATATCTAGAGATCCTTCTTGGCAGTGTTTTCTTGCATCTGCAATGGTGATAATCATGAAACCAGCACAAATAAGAATTTTCTTTTTCTTTTTCTCTCATAGATAGCAATAAATTAACTAGTTAGGCCATTCAAGCATGGGTCTAAAAGTCTGAAAAAGCATACTTGGGCACCTTTTTTTTCTCTAGGCCCCCCCTGCTTGTTTTGTAGGGAAAAAAAAATGTACCAAAGCATATGAGTGACAAAATCCTGGCAAAAACGTAGCCAACAAGTGGAGAAAAAAAATATATTGCATCAATTTTTTGTTGCTAGGATTTTAGAATTGGTTATATAGGTGATTTAAAGGGCATGCTTTGTTTTTCTAACAAATGTGAAAGTGCTGATAGTAGCGGTCGTTTAGTTGGTTATAGGTGGTCTCTAAGCTTCTGTTTTTTTGTTTGTGTGTTTTTACAGGCAGTTCGAGTCAATTTTTTCCGAGGGTTCAGGTATAGTTTGATTTACATTTCTGGCCTCTGAAACTATCAAGCTTCTTGTGGTCCGATTTTCTCAAATGCATTTTGATTTGAACCTGCAGGTTCTCATTGGCATGGTGGGCTTACACTTTCCCAATGACTGGGGCTGCCATTGCAACCATCAGATATTCAAATGAAGTCACAAACATAGTGACCCGATCTCTCTCAGTCACACTCTCTGCCATTGCCATTCTCACAGTAACAGCTTTGCTGATAACAACTATCCTTCATGCATTTGTGCTCCAAGACCTCTTCCCAAATGACATTGCTATTGCGATTAGTGAGAGAAGACGAAAAACAAGCAAGAAGTGGTATCACTTGAGGACTGGAAGTTCAGATACCAAAGAGATTGAAAATTTCCTAAAATTTGGAAGCTCTGATAACAAGGACATTGAAGCTTCCCTGAAACCTCCAAGCTGCAAACCTGAGGAAGTTTGAGCTTCTAGCCTGACTAACATCCAAAATGGACAGGATCATCATGTATCAACACTCTAAAATCCTTTTTGCCACTTCATAAATCTCCATCACTCAGACAAGTGGGGACACGGGTTAGAAGTTTTTGCAGTTCATGTGAACATATGTACAAATAGAAAATGCAGATCCATGCAGTAAGGGGAGAGCAATGTACCAACACTTGCTGAGTTGTTGATGTAACATAAAGGTGTTGGCATCATTTCTACTTTTGTGAATAAAATTCCCATTTCTTCATGAGAAAGAACCCCTTAGAAATCTCTACCACTATTTGTCTGAGCTCAGGACTGACCCAGCATTCTGATATTCAATTTTTTTGGGGTTTACTCATGAGAGATCTAGGAACAGAATTACCAATTTTCCTCTGCATTTCACAGTGATATGAACACTCTTCCATACAGGATGTGGAATTGCTTACTGGAAAATTTGGATTGGCGTTATCTAGAGGTAATCCATGCAGTTAAATTTCTTCATCCTACCTATTTGACTTTGATACTTGAATGAACATAAACTACATGGTTGAATCTCCAAAAAATTTGTGAATCATTTATGGTGGTTCATGATGTAGCAACAATGTACTGTACTATTTAGGTGAAGAAATGTTGTAGTTTGTATAAATTAGTTGGTTTTGTACTTTTCCTACCTACTATGCCTAATATTCACTTGGTTTGTAGCTTTGCATTGGGATTCTTGAGATTATGGCTTAGATGGTTTCCAATCTGCCTATAAGTCTAGTTAATGGTTTAGAAATCACATTTTAAAGTCCGCTTTACAATATACAGACAAATCATGGTCAAAGTATGAAGTTAGATGGCTTGTGGTCTGCTCTGTTGCCATTGCAGTATACAGGACATGACCAGTGTTTAATCTCTGTTTCAGTCATTTAAGTGTTTTATCTGGGGTTAATCATATAAATTGAATTAGCAGCCTGCTAGTTCAACTTTGGATGCAGATAATCTCTGAGCAGTAAAGGACTTTTTATCCAATTCTTCCTCCCTAGAAGAAGAAGATTTAGCCTGTGAGTCCTCAGACAAGACATTGCAGTCCTAAGGACGTAACCTTTACCATGTAGAAATCACATAGTTTTGGTTTTCTTACCATTGAATCAAAGCTACAAGTACAAATGGGTTATCTCTATCAGGTTTGAGAATCTGTAAGTCTAAGATGGCATCCCTTTTGGGATATTGTTTTGCTTGTGACTCACTTTCTCCTTATGGGACCTGCAGACATAAGATATTTCTGTCATACACCTGTAAACTGTTAATGCTAGGTCTGTTTACCACCTCAAAATCTAAGGCCCTTGTCCCACTCCAAGTGAGGACATTACCATCTGCTCGGTATATTGTACAATGTCTGTCTAACAATGATGCATGCGTTGGCAACTACCCTGATAGAATCTGGGAATGTCTTGGTTCCCCTAATCAGAGGGCATTTAAGGGACTGTATGCATTGTTTTCACGCGGTATACACTTAAGGGTCGTACATGGTCAGCTCAAAAGAGGATGGAAGCAACCAAACTAGAAAAGTTTCTCTTTCTTCATACTTAGCCAATACCAAACTGCGCTGAAAAAAATAGTGTACTAGACTGCTATATGATTCACCAAAAGCCATAAAAGCAGAACAAACCAATGAAAGCATAACAACTCATCGATATTGACCCTGTCTTAGTGCAATGAATGTTCAGTTAGCCTATGGTCTGAACCTGAAATAAGTTCTATGTATTATTCGTTGTCCTCTAACTTGTAACAGTGACCTTAGGCTCAGCCCTTCCGACATACAGCATGCACAAAGGCCTCAGTACGCCTAGCTTGTCTGTTTCCTTATCCCTTGCCTAGTTCGTCAACTCTTAAACTGATGCTCATTAGTCTGGATTTCCAAATTTGTGAACTAAATTTCTGGGTTATTTGCAAATTTGTTAAGTAATTCTCTTTCATTTCAATGGGCCTTATTGCTTTATGCTTCTAATTCTATGCCATGCTGATTATTAGATGTTTCATGTACTCCTGTTGTGTAATGGAAGAGGGATAATGTCTTATCCTATGGTCTTCTTTTCAGATCCGATTAATGTCTTATCCTATGGTTTTCTTTTCAGATTCGATTAGTGTTTTCTTGGTATGCAATCACTTCAAAGAATCTAGAGTAGTCCTTGGCTTCAGGCTTTGTTTAAGATTTTGTAATCTGTAATTTTCATAGCATAAGCTTTCTCTAGAATGGTTGTTGAGGTCAACCTCTATCAGGACTCTTGTTCACATTAAATTCTGCGTCCTCAATAGTTCCACGACACTATCTTAGAACCCTCAAAGCCATGGTGTTACATCTGAATGCAGTGCTTTCATGAGAAGCACTGGGATGTCTCGGTTAGTGTCTTGTTAGTAGCAACAGTGACTAGATGATTAAGAGCAGCGACAAGGAGCATGTAAGAGGTTTTGGTCCCCTCATCCCCAAACTAAGATGATATAGTGGGACGGGAAAAACAAAATATTAAAGCTACTCCTGGTTGTGCTGCTTTTGTGAAGAAGGGGAAGATCCAAGAGGGAAAACAAAAAGAAGTAGATAGAAACAGAAAATCAATGTTATTGAGCTTTGGCATTTCTCCTAGCACAGTTTGTCCATGTCTCCCTATCTTGCTTGGTGACATGTGACAAATTTCTCAGTCTTAGCCAAATCCTCTTTACCATCCCTTGGCTACAGTTGAGCCAACTAAACTAGGCAATGTTCCATAAGGTTGGATTACCATTGAGCCTTGAAGTGAGAGCATGGGTTCTCATGAACCATAACTATAGCTATTATACATGTTCAGAACTGCAGGACCACTGCCCATTGGGACCCAGAATGAAGGGGACTGTTGGCTTTGTAAAATATGGGAAACTGCTAAGGAAAACCCTTGAAGATGACACGGTAACTAGAAGAGAAACCGAATCAGAAACGATGTTGAAACTGATAGAGGTCTACATTGGGTAAATGTATGAGAAACTACAAATCAAGACAATTTACTTGAAACCCCATCTTGAAGGGCATTGCTTTCTCATTAGTTCCAAACCCCATCTTCGGTTTTTCATTAACTAAGGTTGAAAGCCCTGATCTAATTGCGTGTGTTGGCTTAATTTCTCATGGGGGTTTTACTAGAGCCCAGGACCAATACCATCTTTGTTAAGGACACCTCTTCTGGGTTCTAGCATGATGCTCTCTATAAGCACCTCCTGTACACCCAGCTGAGATACCGATGTTTTTGATATCTTCTCAGCAATGTTCCAGCATTGAAAGTGAAATGCAGAGGGGATGAGGACTAGTTTGAGTTCAATGATAACTACGAACTACACAGAAGAAGAATCAAATGAATGAAATAATTGAATTCAATCAACACCCCCTTTCTTGTAGGGTCATGGCTTGCCCATTAGGGCTGGTAGGACAGAAGCAACCTTAGAAAGTACTGAGAAGGACCCCTACTGTTGTCCTCCATAGCATTTCCATGAACAAGTTCATCAAAGAAAATCCTCAAAAATTGGGAAAGTTCTCACTTATGTTTCACTGTGGGGTTTCGCAATTGTATCAGCGACCCTTAAAATAAGTAAACATATGAGAATACGTGCAGAGATTCCATGGAATTTAATGGGTTCCTCCTGCTCCATGCAGTTTGATAAGTCAAGTCTCAAATAATTGTTTCAAATGAAAAAGGACCACAATTCCTGGAAGTTGATAATAAAGACAATGATCATAATCACATTATTCCTTCAAATTTGATGGACTTTACCCCATCGACTGTTTGTGTAGAGAGAAAATATATCATGAATGAAACAATCCTGATTTTCATTAAAAATTAAAATTTCACAGGAATAAAGGAGAGAGATTCTTTGCAGTTGGCCCATACGGAAAAGGACAAAAAGAAAATTTTAATTTATCCTTCTTTTTCTCCCTAATACCAGAATTTCCATGGCCGACTGTCCACACAGTTTCTATGACCTTAAAAAAGACAAATTTACATTATCATCCCAAAGGAGGGAGAAGAAAGGGACAAAGAACAAGTGACTGATGTTCTTCTTCAGACCTCTCATTTCTTCTCTTTCACATGCCTCTGGAATCACTCCCATTTTTCATTTTCGATGTCCTCATTTCTGTGTACAATAGCCTCCGTTCATTTTCCTGGGGAAAAAAAGCATTGTAAAGAATATCAGAAAACCCGAAATTGTATTGATTATCCTGCCAGTGTGATTGAAAACTAGGTAGAAATTGACATACCAATGGATCGCTTGCAATGGAGAACTGCCTCGTAAATTGAGCTCTCTGAATCACAAGACTTGCGCCAATCCCCAGTAGAATAGGCTGTGCTTGTTCTGGGAGATGCTTCTGGTGAATAAACCCAGCTCTTCCCTTCCTGCATTCTTGAATTAACACTTTCAGCTCTGGACCCAATTCTGCGACCACGTATTCTCCTGTAAAGGGGCCTAAGAAAATCCAGGTACTTCTGAAGGATTTGTTTTGATAATCTTCGGCATCTTCTCAAGGAAGAACAGCGAGTGTTGGTGGCTGACAGTACATGTTTTGGAGCATGTGATGAAGAGATGGGCGTGGCTGGAAGGGAATATGAGCCATCATATGCCTCCATCTTCAGTGGCTCCATGAAGATAGGCATGATTAGGCCATTAGAGAAGAGCTCATCAGCATGAACAAGACTAAGAGGGGGTTGGGAAATGGGGAAATCAAAGTTGAAATCCTGGGAATTTCTAAAGAATCTCTTAGAGGGAGGCATTCTTGGGTCCATCTCAATGAAGGAGGCTTCATCGGACACATCAAGGGAGGTTCTAAGGGAATCATCTAGGCTCTCAAAGGAAGGTTTCAGGTTTATTAACCAACTATATGAAAAGCTTTCAATGGAGAGAGGTTGGGAGGCCTCCATGCCTGTGCCACTCTATACTATGGTGTATAGAAATGAGAATTGAGAGAAGAAAAGATGATACACACTTTATAGTACAAGGTGGGCAAGAGCAAAGTCCCTCCTATTATGGAACATATCCCTAATGCATATATATAATGCCTTAATATCCTCTCTTTCCCTCTCTCTCCCCTAACAATTATATATGTGGTTGTCCGACAAGAGACAATTTTAAATTTAATAATTGAAAAGGAGAAAAGGAGAAAAGGAGAAAAGGAAAAAAAGAAACACAAATGTGAGCCCCACAACCACCCATAACGTACTGTTGCATCTATGGCTTACCCTCCCATTTTCCTATTATTTTTCTATCAACTTCCTAAAGAAGATGGTTTCCCTCTATAAACCTATTCCACTTCTTCTCATACATGATAGGTCATGAAAAGTAATAGTGTTTATGGGAAACTCCATTATTTGTTCCAAGCTTCTTCCCAACCTATCACACATGAAGTACAACCACAATTGAGACTTTTGCTCTAAAATGTTTCCTATAGATCTATAAGCCACACACGATACACAAAATTGTTGAATTGCCTTCCATTGGTTGTCTTTATGTTCTAATTTTACCTTATTTATCAATTTCCGGTGGGTAAGACCGGCTTGAAAGGATGAGTTCACCCTCAGATGCTTACAACCTAACCGCTGCAGCACAAGGCTAGACCTAGATGATAAAATACTAAGCAAGTGGTGGTACAAGTATTATTCTATAATTGTCTCATAAAAAAATTTGAGTATCAGAAGGCGTGAAAAAAGATCCTTAGCATGCTGAGAAGTATTCTAAATATCTATATTATATTTTTCTATAATACTGTACTATAGGGTTAGTTTGCACATCCAGATGACCTTAATCTGATCAAAAGGGGTTATGTCAAACCAACTTTCACAAAATAAGAAAAACAGGTAGGACTCTAAAGCAGAATTTATAATTCATTATCTAGTTATGCTATGTGCACGCCTTTTCTATAGGGGGGGTGAACCCTTCCACAAATATGAAAAGGAGACAAATTTATGGAGAGGTCCATAAAACTTCACCAATATGGCCTGGCTATTCTAACTGAAGGCTTATTAAATCTTATCATATGAATATTACTGTCCTAACACATTTTCAGCATCTGGTAATGAATTCACGACCTCAATATTCATTATACTAGGCATATAAAACCAAACTAGATTGCGAGAAAAAAAGAAAGTGAACATTTAATGCCAATTGACGAGAATTAGAAAATGTTTTTGGACTACAATTGTATACACACTTTTGCATCATGACATCACAACAAAATACAACAAGAAGACACTTGACATTAATTCTACAGTTTAAATAAAAAGATAAATAACGGGTATCCATTTTCATGTGTAGCTATATTGTTATCCTTGAATCAGTAAAACAGATATATGAAAAATCTGAAAGGAAAAGAAAAGGAATACTAAATATCACAAACTTCTCTTGGCAAGGAAATTCCAGGCTTTTACAGCCACTCATAGTCTGAGTGGCGGTGAGTACAAATCTCTACAGGGCTTAATGGTAGAGGATGTTATGTTTTTCTCATCCAAAATTAAACTGATTATTATTTACAAACAATCTAAAAAACAAAAATAGCAGACAAGGGTCCCCTAAAGTTGTCGGAGGACGATATGGACATTAGCCAAAGTTTCAGGGACAACAGCCAGAAATAGAAAGTGACTTGAAACCTATTGGTCCCCGCACCGATGTTCCCCTTCAAGACATAAAGCAAAAGAATACAAACATTGGTAGAAGCAATTAAATTCCTAAATGGAATGTTTTTCATTGAGGGAGATTTGATTATAATTCTGTAAACCAAAAAGAAATTTCTTTCGGAGACACTGTTAACACTTCCATAAATACTGCTAGCCAGACCCAGTCGGTTACTTAAAAAAAGGAGGAATAACTAATTCAAAACAGATCGATCACAGGACATAGACCTGTCTTCCAGAACATTTCAACAGGATAAAATTTAAGGTTAGCAGTCAAGAAATTTCATATCTGGAAAGTAAAAGCCTGTGGTAGTAGAGAGATTTTGACTTTCAGTCTAGCAGCAAACTAGGAATGAAGCTTAACAAAATGGTCCCCTGCCTATGGCTATACTCTGGTTTGAGACTTACCAGCTGTCCTGATAAAGTCACCATGCACCAGATCACATCCCAAAAGAGTGCAGCTTTAGGTAAAAATGGGATGATTTGAGGGGAGTGGTGGTGGAAAGAGAATTACTGAGTAAACAAACCACCACCTTCCGCTTCCCCTTCGCCTTCCCCAACCACCTCCATCCCAACAAAAGAGTATCTTGTAAGGGAAACGAGAGCAGTGTCCTCCATACTGTGATGTGACATGCTCTCACTGGAAACAGGACAAACCCCATTATGCTCAAACCAGAGAATATATTTGGAGTTCATTGGCAGCTAGAGCATGATGGTTACGGAATGGATGAACAATATGAGGAACATTCCTCCAGATGAATCTTGGTAAAGCCCTACAAATCAATACTAACATTTTACACAATGGGAGAAGCAATGGTGGCTAAAACCTGACTGAGCAATTATAGAGTACAAAACAAGAATACTATTTCATGAGATCTATGAATACAAAGGCATTCCAGAGACTATGCAAGAGCATTGATGCCAACAGGTTCCTTGATCGTGCAAAGACGGCACCAATCAACATCCCAAGGAATATAAATGGTAGCATTGTCTGCAAGTTGAGATGTGCCGAGGCAAAAGCTACTGAACTCATAAGAATGGAGCACCATACAGGCATGTACCTGGTCAAGGAAGGGAGAAGGAATCCACGGAAGAAAATCTCCTCCCAGATAGGGGCACAAACTGAAAGAAACACTGCATAAAGGGCCATTGCCACCGGGTCTCGTGCAACAATTGATTGCTGAACGCTTGACCCAGTGACCGGAGTGGAGGGAGCAACAGGCAATAAATTTTCATTGATCTGCGAGAGACGGTTGACCAGGGGAAACATGAGGCAACCCAAGCCAACATCAAAGTGCCACTTCCCTTCAAGGCTTAACCTGAACCAATCAGATGGAAGGGGATGGAACCTTGCAAGGCAGATATGAAGAATTGCAATCCCAGAAAGACCTTCGGTCACTTCACCCAAGAGGCCATACAAGGCTTGCCCTCTGTGTGTCATGGTCTCCTTTCTGAAACCTGCTTTATGAGCCAGAAATGGAATTATCCAAGATCCCACCAACCAGAATGAAGCAATCCAGAGGAGCATAACCTGCAGGACCAGACAATTTCACTTAACAATCTTTATTCACCTTCTATTCATCTAACATGAATTTCAACAGCAAAATGATTGCTCGACCTCTTCCTTGCAAAACTAAATTTTCTAAGTGAATGATATAGCTTAATTTAGTTCATGAAAACTTTGCTCATAACACATTAAGATGTGAATCACAAGATGCAATATATATTTTACTATAAAAGGCAATAAAGTTTTGAAGCCAGTTCAGATAAACTTTTCAAAAAATACCCACAGATGACTCTGTTTACTGCTAAATGATTGATGGGTACAAAAGAAATCTATAGAGAAAAGTTTATTAAAACTTACTTAAAAGTTTTAGCACATGCTAACTTTTTAAGCAATTTAATAATTGATTCAATAGCATCTCATGATACCACCACCCTAGTTGCTGCCACCTAAAGAGATGATGGATATATAAACAATTCTAATATAATTAATAAAACAAAATGTTCACATGCTTTATTAATCCTTTTGATAATATTTCTGATAAAACCCAATCAATACTGCAACACTAGCTCCCTCCACTTCCATGCCATAATCACCATCAGATCTGCACTGCATTTTCATGCCACAGCAACAACACTATTTTACTATTTCACTGCTTGGGCATGTGTTAGCCCAGTATCACAATCACTATTGCCACATCACAGCTATAAACTCCAACCCACCATGGCCCAGCATTACCATGCTATAGTTGCTGCCATCCCACCACTACAACCAGACTAATACCTCCAACACTACTACCTCTTGCCACTACCAATACTACTCCTGCCGCCAAACAAACTGGTGGGTGAATCTCATGCTTTAAAGGGAGCCATTCATTTATTCACGAAGTTTGATTTATTCACATTTTAACCAGTTCATTTATGTTGACTTTGTACCCACTTTTTCAGCCTCCTTCAAGTAATTGGATTTTAGGGATTTGTATAGTTCGTGTGCCAGATATAAGAAAAGAAGAAATTAAATTTCAATTACCATTCATAAAAGTGATATAACTTGACTTAAACCTGGTAGTTATTAGAATTTGGAGAAAAAATTACTCGGTCAGCAGCAGGCACTAGATATACAGTGCCACTGCACTGCCAAACCACACAACTGCCATTTGTATCATCATCACCCACCCCTTTCATTGCAAAAGCAACAGCAAGTGCGCTCATATAATCCATATGTCCCATCCACAAGTTGTATCTAATCTAAGATCAGTTATAAACTTAATTATATTTTAGAATAATCTTGAAACTTACAGTTTTGTCATCAGCTCCTAATTTTCAAATCTACCTAGCCAACCACTCTTATCCTATGTTCAATTCCAGGATTTGTGGTTAAACCATTTTGATAAGGTTTCAAGATCATGATTCTTATTTTGATTAAAAATTGTGATTATGTACACATTTCTCCTACAACATTTCCAGTTTTTCAATAATATAAGGACTTCAGCTCAATGTAAGAAAAGACCAAAATTAATTCTAGAACTGAACCCAAAAACCTTGGATAGATGGTTTTACTATTGGTGTACTACATACATCCTAAAGATGATCCTTTATAAGAAATTCAGGTCAATGTGCAATAATTCAACAGTGAGAACAGGGAAATTATGAAATGGATTTACTTGTACAAGAAATAGATTTTTCTTATTTTGAACATGTTTAAGTTATGAAAATAAGATAGATGGCGTGAACTTAATATATACTTGACAATTCCACAATATCTCATAGTAACCATGTGCTATACAGAAGCTGCTTTACCTGCAAAATGGTCATTGCTGTCCAAGGCACTGTCCAAGGTTTCATTCCAAAAAATGCATCAGCAGCCTGAAACATGACCACCCAAATCATTCAAAGATGCTGATTAATATATGAAATTTTCAGGAATTAGTCTTCCCATTTGATTATGTAAGTGGAAAACACATTGTGGGATGGCATTAATTTGAAAGCCACTTCCTTATTTTTCAATGGTTCTTGTTTTATCATGCATTTATAAACTTATTAGCATTGCAAGGACATATAATAACTTTAAAAAGGAGAAAAAGGAAGCAAAAAAGCAATACAATCACCACAAGTTAGTAATCGCCATGCACTCCAAAGAACAGACGTCATTTGTTGGAGTGACTTCTGTCAAGTCGGGAACGGAATGGGCTACATTATTCGTTCAATTTTAAAGAATAAGTAGGCATTGTTACAAGGATTAGTTACTTAAAAGGTTAATTTTGAAAAAAGTTAACAAAGATCTTTGAAGGACTAAATTGGCAGTATCATGAGTTTAAAAGAGCACTTCTATGTCTTCCCTTCCACTTGATTACATATTAGATTAGATAAACAAATGTAAGTCTTTAGCATGTTTCTTTTCTATTTGGATAGATTCATAGTACTAATCGTAAATTTTGTGAAACGGCATAATCATTATTTGACAATGAGAAATGACATACATAATGAAAACTACACCTTTAATGCCTTTCGAACCTTTGAAACCCAATCTTTTTTCAATTTATCAGATTGTTCAACTTCAGGCTTTGCCAATTCTTCTGGCAGCTTATCTTCTACAGTCTCAAACTCTGGAATTTCTGCAGAAGATTCTTCCTGCCTATGGCATGAACCTCTCCATTTCTACAAGACAATAAAAACTAAAAATGATAAAATGACATCAATCCATATAAATCTGCAAAATCTATCTCTCATTCCGACCAAGAATACACCCAGCCGTGCATTTGGGGCTGAGAAAAATTTGGACAATGTTGTTTTGGTTTCAAGAAAATGGAAAAGATTAATCTTAATTAAGTCATACAGTTAAACTTATCTTCAATTAAGCACAGGTTTCATTTTCTCCTATTCCAAATGTCAAGAACCTAAAACTCAATATTGGTTTCATTTCTCTCCTTCAATTTCCCAGCAACCATAAAACGCAAATATATAAGTGTGGTCATTGAGAAACCAGAAAGAAATACTCCAAAAAAAAAAAACGATTTTTGTATTCATATCAACCTTCGCTTACCCTCGTGGAAGCATTGCTTGTACACGTGGAAATAAAAACTACTTTGGTTTTGCCAAGATTATCGCTTTCCCAAGCAAGAAATCTCACGAAATGCAAACCAAGCAATACCCGCCGACAAACATAGATTTTCAAATTCATTTTCCTCGTCAGTTTTCTCGGGAACCAGACAGAAAGTAAAGGAAAACTTTAGATAGAGGAGAGGACCGAAAGAAAGGTTAAGTGCATACAGAACACAAAACAAGCGGCATAAAAACAGAAATCTTAAAATTCATGTTCCCTTTCTCGGTAACCTAACAGAAAACAAACGGAATGTGAAATTTAGAAATGGAGAACTCACATTCTTTGAATACCTGGAGAGAGTATCGACAATACGAAATCTTTGATTCAGAGAAAGTGAAGTTCTTGGAAGATTCGAAATCCTGATTCTTGAAATTGGAGGAGAGATGAGAGAGGGGTAGTGAGAGAGAGTGCGGCAGCATGGGGCTGACATTGTGGCGGCATCGGATTGGCCGAAATCCGTAGATGGAGGGTTTAGGTGGAGGAATGCGATTGATGGAAAAACCCTAGCTCTCTGCATCAGATTTGAAACCCTAGTCTTGCTTGGTTTGACGAAGACGAAAGACGGCTAATACGTCGCCGTTTCTGCGGATGCCGTGGCCAGTGGCCACCAACCTGGTTCAGTGAATCTTGACGCTCACGAGCTTCAATGTAGCGATCACAAGGCCTCTCACCTGAATGCTTAAAAACGACGTCGTTTCTGAAAGAATTAGAGAAAATACTCTGGATTATTATTTAGAAAACTCCTTTTAAAACTTTTTAGTTAATCTTAATCATTGAATTGATCTCGATCCTCACTATTTAAACTTGAAATTTTATTTTAGGGTTAAAGGAAAATCTTAATTGTTGAATTGATCTCAACCTTCACTATTTAAACTCAAATTTTTAGTTAAGAATTACAGGAAATTGTGTTTTCCGACTTTTCTGATTTTAGAATGTTTCGTACAAAAAATCCACCCCATTTTGAACTATGAAATTATTTTCTATTCGATTTTCTCACAAAATATGGGTTGATTCATTTAATTCTTCCGTCTCATCACTCTTTATTAGTTTGAATTGGGGTAAAACAATTTTTCCTCATAATTGGACTTTAAGAAGTGGTTGAGGTCGAACTTGATGTTGATTTCAAGTTTACTTTTAAAAAAAGAAAGTTTGTAGTCGAAGTTGGAATGTGCTAATCAAATAAGTCCAAGAAATAATTAAAGAACACGAGTTATGTAAACCCACATATTTAGTTGTTTCTCTTTATGGTAGAATTTGTCGTTTGCTTGTAGGTCCATGACTTTTAATCTCTTTGAAGATTTTTTATATTAAACCTCGATATCATTGTCTCCCTCACTTTTTTTTTATTCTTTTGATTATTTCTATTTATCTATGTTTACTTGTGAATTACACTATTGCAATGAGTTGATTGATTGGATTTGATAATTTAAACTTTAAAAATTTATAAATTAATTTCTATTTTAGTAATTGAAGTTAGTGGATTGATTTGGGAGTGTTGCCTCGTTTTCCTTGTAGTTTTGATTGTTTGTCTAATAATCGAAAGAGACCCAAAAAAAATAAAAAAATAAAAAGAAAATAAAAATCAATGGAATCCCAATGATTCATTTTCAAGATTAATAATGATGGTGGCGATGGTGATAATAATAATAATAATAATAAGATTAATAAATGAAGATTTTTCAACCAATGATGTCAAAGATTGAAAATTTGCAAATCAAATCCCAATGTCAAAGCTTGATTAATGCGACTTTAGTATTGGGCCCCAAGCCATGCTTTTAAATGTCCATTTCTCAACAACTTATGTTCTTGGCTAGTCATCCATCATGACCCTGGTGTCCACAAATTAAATAAATGAATAAAATAAAGTTAAATTACAAGAAAAATGGATCCCTCAATTTTTTGCTTTCAATATCAGCTTGGTTGGCTTTGTTGGGAACTTGGGAAATGGAAATAAAAGAAAATTGAATAAAATAATAAATAGATTTAAAATTAATAAATTATTTTTTACTTATTTTTTTCAAACTCATTTGCTTTTCTTTTATCTAAAGATTAAGATAATATTTGGTTTATGAAAAATGTAAGGAAAAAAAATAAAGAAAAAAAATGAAGAAAAAAAAAGTTAATAATTTTTTTTTTACATTTAAACTTATTTCATTTATTTTTGTTCTTTTACGTAAAATTAAAAAGTTTGAAAATGCATAATTTTTGAATTAATTTTAATTATATTTGATTTTTTAATATATAAATTTTGCTGAAAATCAAATATGAAAAAAAAATCATTTTCTTTAATATTTATTGTTGTTTTCTTAGTATTTTCTCAAGAACCAAATATGATTTAAATAATTTAAAAATATATAAACACTGAATATGATAAAAATATTTTTTTTATGTATTTTACATAGTAAATACAAAATAAGAAAAAATATTTTTTATTTTTTTAGTTTAATGAAACAAATTTCTACTACAGTGATTATCCATCTTCTTAGTTAAAAAAAAAAAAAAAAAAAAAAAAAAAAAAAAAAAAAAAAACCTTTTGTTCTAGTAAAAGCATCATGAAATATATTTCATTCAAGTAAATTTTATATTTCATACAAGGGTGCTTTTTGTCTAGTTATTATATTAGCAATAAAACATTTGTAAATAAAATAAATTTTCTAAAAATTTAAGGAAATTTGACAAAATATTTTAAAGAAAAAAACTCCAAAAAACCTTAAAAATATTTTGCTCAAACAATTAAAAGAAAAAATATATATAGCCCCATGGATTTTGATAAAAACAAGCTATTAGGTCGATGACATGCTTGTCTAGGTGTCACACATTCGTCATTCCCTCCCTCGAAATCCCTTGCTATAGGAATGTGGAATGGGCGTAAACATTGACCTTATATGGACACCATTTTTCGTTGTTGATCGAAAATTAGTTCCATAATACGTACACCATGATCAGTGATGGTTTTACAAACCCCTTCTCACAGAGCAACTTAGTGTCATATGCACCGTGCTGAATAAGGAGCCCAAGAATGACTCCTAAACCCTAAGTCAAGCGGGACCATTCATCAAGTTCAAGTATATGAATAAGAAGTATAAAATTTCTTAATGATCGATAAAATTGATATTCAAAAATTGAAAGATACTAATTAAAGTCCGTGATCTTTAGATATATTAGTTTTGCATAAATTAGTGTTAAAAATACAAATTTATCGAAGTTGTGCACTCATAAAGGGAAGGGATTAGTGTATCAATTGATTAACAACCCATATGAGAAAGTGTACAATTGAGGTTTTTGATGCACTTATAATGATGATTTCTGAACTTCGATTAATTGTGTGTTTTTCTCAGAAAATAATATATTTTCATCAATTTTATCAATAACGTATCGATCTCATCCAATTTTATATTTGAAAACCTAGTTAGAAATTTTGTTTTGATGAAAATCATTAAAAAATGAAGCAAAATCATAGGGTAATTTAATTATACCTTTGTCATACTTCTTGAGGCCTTTGAGGATGATGTCTTGACTTGATGCTAGGGGCTTTTAAGAAATGATTTTCAATTTATAACCTACTCAAATAATTTTAGACAAATTTTTTAGAAATAAATCATAATTAAAGAGGAATTAATACATCATATATATGTCAAATCCAATAATCCATGACCAACCTTACATGCAGGTGTGAATATCAGAAAATCATTCTTATGCGGGCATTAATTGAAAATAAAAATAAATACGTGTCATATAGAATTGACACTTTCGGCTTCTCCCACTTCAATTTGAATACCACAAACACCCACCACGTGCCCACATTATCCAATAATTCCTCTCACACGACCATTGGATCCACCTTTGTCAACGTTGTAGCTCAACACCACTCTACACGTGGCGTGATCCATCTCATTTTCGCATAAATGTAACTCTCATCAAATACTTGGGGGAAAGCCTCTCTTCTATTAAATACTTACATGCCAATAATTCACCATCTACATTACACATTTTCTCATCTCCATGGCCTCTTCTTCTTCTCCTACCAGGGTTTTGTTCTTCTTGGCTTTGGCCGGGCTCGTCGGTGTTGCGACTGGTAGCGTTGGGTTGGGCGCGAGGTTGGTGGCTAAGGAGAATCGTGCTTGGGTTTCGGAGAATGGGACGTTTGCTTTCGGGTTTCTCCGGTGGAGTCCGACGACCGGTATCAGTTGGGGATTTGGTTTGAGCAGCTTCCGGGAGATAGAACCATGGTTTGGTCTGCTAGCAGGTGAGTTTTTACTTTTTAGGGCAAGTTGATGATGATGTGATAGTGTAATATGTGCATGGTTTTGAATATTTCTGAGAATTTGTTGTACGTGGTATGTGGACTAGGCCCCAAAGCTTGTTTAATCTGGGCCCCGTCGTACCACACCAGGAGCTGTTGAATGTTGTGGCAGACGGTGGTGTCTTGGGGCCTTTGGCCCAGACAGTGATGAGAAGATGATTAACTTGATGAACAAATTCTTTAATCCATTTGGTGTGATTTTTTAATTTAAGGGAAATATTAGGAAAAGAAAACTAGCGAGATGAAATAGTAGAAAAGAAAAAATAAGAAAAAAATTTAATAAAATTATTATTATTATTATTATTTTAAAAAATTATTATTTAATCATTGTGTCTATATTCAAACTATATGTTATTTGATTAAGCAATTTGTATATCATTTTTCATAAATTGACTATTGAAAGAAATAATGGAAATTGTTTTTTTTTTTTCCAAGTCTAATTAAGAAGATGTCAGTGTCGTTGAATTCAGAAACATGCTCTAGTCTTTACCAAGCTTTTGCAGGTATATATGTGAATGTGAATGTGATCACTACTTAGCCAACAATTTCATTTTCTCTCAATCATCTGCATATATATAGAAACTCCCCCGTCGGGAAAGATGCAGTACTGGAGCTCGACAGCACAGGAAACCTTCTCCTGCTCGACGGAGATGCAACAGTTTGGTCGTCAAACACCTCCGGCGAAGGTGTTGAGACGGCATACATGTCTGAATCCGGCAACTTCATCTTGTACAATGGCACCAACTTCCCTTTATGGCAGAGCTTTTCTCACCCTTCAGATACTCTCCTCCCAAACCAACCTCTCACAGCTTCAATGCAGCTCACATCCTCCTCACCTGCGCATGGTGGTTACTACACTCTCCAGATGCTGCAGCAGCCCACTTCCCTCAGCCTTGGACTCATCTACAACTTGCCCGACTCTTACATCACCTCGTTGCAGTCTTATGCCAACTACTCCTACTGGTCTGGACCCGATATATCAAACGTAACAGGCGATGTAGTCGCGGTTTTGGACGAGGCGGGGAGCTTTGGGATCATGTATGGGTCGTCATCTGATGGGGCGGTTTATGTTTACAAAAGTGATACTGATGAGAAAGGGCTGTCTTCATCTGTGAATCAGACAGTTAGGCCATTAGTTCTTCGAAGACTGATACTCGAGATGAATGGGAATTTTGAGGCTGTATCGTTGGGACGATGATGTGAACGGCACTCGCCAATGGGTGCCTGAATGGGCTGCAGTTTCTAACCCATGTGATATTGCTGGGGTTTGCGGAAATGGGGTGTGTAGCTTGGACAGAAGCAAGACTAATGCCTCCTGTACATGCCTGCCGGGGGCTTCTAAGGTGGGAGACAGCGGCCAGTGCTCAGAGAATTCGTCGGTGTCAGCTGGGAATGTGATAATAATCATCGGAATTCAACTGCTTCCAAGCTGAAGATGTCGATAGTACAGCAAACTAACTACTATTACCCTGAATTTCGATTATAGCAAATTATAGTAACATGTCCCCATTATCAAAGTGTGGGGATGCTTGTTTATCAGACTGTGATTGTGTTGCTTCCGTGTATGGGCTGAGTGAGGAAAAGCCTTACTGTTGGCTGCTGAACAGCTTGGAGTTTGGTGGATTCGAGGACACGAGTTCGACCTTGTTTGTGAAGGTTGGGCCTAATGGGTCACTGAAGGCAACGCAACAGGATCTGGGGATTCATCTGATGGCCTCCGGGACAAGGTCTTGGTTTTTCCAATTGTTCTCAGCATGATTGTCCTTGTAGCACTCCTCTGCTTGTTGTTATATCACACTGTGTACAGAAGGAGGGCCTTGAAGAGATCCTGGAAGCTCCTTGATTGTGTCCGGTGCTCCAATGAATTTCAGTTACCGCGATTTGCAGTCCAGAACCGGCAATTTTTCGCAGTTGCTCGGCACAGGTCAGCATGTACATATACATATACTTTGAAAGGGATGAAATTGTTTGAAAAAGCCAGTTGGACTTGGTCAATTTGGATTAATGTTGTCTTCTCTTTTTTTCCAGGAGGGTTTGGGAGTGTATACAAGGGAAGCCTTTCAGATGGGACATTGGTTGCAGTGAAGAAGCTTGACAAGGTTTTGCCTCATGGGGAGAAGGAATTCATAATGAAGTGAACACAATTGGCTCTATGCATCACATGAACCTGGTTCGCCTATGTGGCTACTGCTCGGAAGGCTCTCACCGGTAAGCATTCATTTCATCGCCTAAAACCAATTACCACTAACCATAATTAAATTCTTATCATCCTCTTTGGGGTCAAGCATACTATAATTTTCGGGCTTATAATGGGGTTGGAATTTGATGATTCTTCACAGGCTTCTGTTTATGAGTTCATGAAAAATGGTTCCTTGGACAAGTGGATATTCCCCTCAAAGCATTGCCGGGACAGACTGCTAGATTGGGGAACTCGTTTCCATATAGCCATTGCTACTGCACAAGGGATTGCTTATTTTCATGAGCAGTGCAGGAATCGGATAATCCACTGCGATATCAAGCCTGAAAACATACTTCTAGATGAGAATTTCTGTCCAAAAGTTTCAGACTTTGGACTAGCAAAGCTGATGGGCAGAGAGCATTCACATGTTGTCACTATGGTGAGAGGAACTAGGGGCTATCTGGCTCCAGAATGGGTTAGCAACCGACCTATTACTGTAAAAGCCGATGTCTACAGTTACGGAATGCTTCTCCTGGAGATCGTTGGTGGCCGGAGAAACCTTGACATGACCTTTGATGCAGAAGACTTCTTCTATCCTGGGTGGGCTTTTAAGGTATAGATCAGTCAAGTTCTTGCTTCTGTAAATCACAAATTGTTCAGTGTTTGATATTTTATTAACGAAAATGCCAATTCCTCTAGGAAATGAGTAATGGGACGACAAGAAAAGTTGCAGACAGGCGACTGGAAGGGGCAGTGGAGGAAGAGGAGCTAGAAAGAGCATTGAAACTGGCTTTTGGTGCATTCAAGATGAGGTTTTCATGAGGCCTTCAATGGGGGAAGTGGTGAAGATGTTGGAAGGATCACTTGAAATCAACACACCGCCAATGCCACAGACAGTTCTGGAGCTCATGGAGGAGGGCTTAGACAATGTATACAGAGCCATGAAGAGAGAGTTCAACCAGTCCAGCTTCTTCACCATCAATAATAGTACCCATCCTTCATCAAGGGCTACATGTAGTTATTCCACAATGTCACCTAGATAGCAAAGGAGAAATGGAACAAATTTTGTTGTTGTCCCGGAATTTTATCACCTTGATAGATACTGTCCAGAAACATAATTCTTATTGATCAATTGTTACCATACATACTAATGGGCAATGAAATTAGTAGAGAACTTTGCATAGGTTGAGGTACGAAAATCTCGGTCTTTTAAAGGAGATTTAAGCCATTTCTGGTTTGACAATTTGAGTAATTGGTGTACTTGACTTCTCTTTGATTTGTCCCCACAAGGATACGATAGTCGGCCAAGTGATTTGTTGCATAGCTCACATCAATATCCATAAAGCATAGAACTTAAGGCTTCACAAAGGGAAAAAAGAAGAAAGGAAGAAAACTAAAAAATGTCTAAAAAACATGACATTAGGAGGATGAGTCAAAAGACTCATCATAAAGTTTAAAATCTTCAACAATTTTGAAAGAATTCAATCTAGCTCTTTAATTTTTATAAGCTAAATCCCATTGACATAAATGATATTTAATACTTCTCAATTCCCATAATTTTACATTAAATTGTAACTACAAATTCAATAATCCATTATGCCAACTTTAATCCCCTTAACTTTCATATATAACCATAATGTTGGTAGCTAGTTTACATTGATAACTTTGTTCCAAACTTGTTGGATCTAACTCTAATATTTAATTACTTCATGTGACTTTACATTGGACTTGAAAACTTCAAATTATTATCAATTCCTCCTTAAGGTCGTTCTGGTAACTATGATTAAGTTTGTTCGGATGAATAATGACATCAAAAGGTATATGTTGGTTTTTATTAGATGATATGAAAATAATAGGGAAAAAAAGAAAAAAAGAATCGGATTTTGATGAGCAATCAAGTGATCCTTATGAGTGCTTAGGTGCCCATAATGACTTTACATAATTTTTTACTAATTTTCTTATTCCATTTTTTCATGATATTTTTCTGCTACGATTTTTAAGATTATGATTACACCTTATGTTATTGATTTGATATATGTTTTTTTAGAGTTATATGCTATTATTCTCTAAGAGCCCCATCGCGGATTAAGTTCAGTTTGTGGTGATTTCTTTCATTAAGGAACACACACTCTCTCTCTCTAATTGGGAAATATCATCGATATGTTGGTGGACATTGAAGTGACAAATAGGATAGTTTGTGGTGATTTCTTTCATTAAGGAATACTCTCTCTCTCTCTAATTGGGAAACATCATCGATATGTTGGTGGACATTGAAGTGACATAAGGGGAGATGGATAGATATTGAAGTGACATATAGGGAGATATATCCATCTACCGAAGTTTAGGTTATTTTTAAAAATTTTGATATTTTTTCCATTCACATATTTAAGAGAATAAAATATAAAAGAGTTAAATATCTTAATCCTCGTAAAATTGAAATTTCAACTTTTGACATGTCAAATTACAAAATTATAAAACACATTAAATTTTGATATGCCTTAGAAAAAACATATTTAATTCTTTTTTTTTTTTAATTTTCTTTGTTATTGTATTAATTAAGTTAGCAAATTACATTAAAAATCAAATAACAATGGATCAATTGAAAGATATAACACTATGTTCGGTTGTCTAAGATTTGAAAGTAATGACAACAAAAAGAAATTAAACAAAGAAAATAATAAAGAAAAATAAAAATATATTTAAAATTAATAAATTATTTTTACCACTTAATAAATTATTTTTATATAATTCTTATTCATTTTACTTATTTATACTCTTTTATATAAAATTAAATAATTTTAAAAATATATAAATTCTTAATTAATTTTAATTATATTTGATTTTTCTTTACACTTTTTTAGAGTTAATTTTGTTCACCTTCTAGAGCTTTGGGCTAAATATATTTAGCCACCTTGAGTTTAAAATTTTATCAAATATCTTTCTTTTTTCTTTTTTGAGTTAGAGGTAGGGGCATAACTTGAGTGGATCGGCCCTACTCAACCTGATGTTTTAATAGCTTGAACAATTATTTTCAATACTTGAGTTGTGATAGATTAAATATTTTCAATTGGAGCTCAATTTGGATGACTAAAGATTCAAACAACTCAAACCTAATCCAAATCGGATTTAATATTTTTATAATATTTATAATATAAAATATCAAATATTATTATTACATATCATATCTTGAAATTTTGTTCTATTAACTATTTAAATTTTGACATAAATATATGAGTTTATTACACTTTACCCCTATAACCTATAACTTGTTTTGCATATTGTCCCATCAAGTTCAAAATTGAGTAATGTACCTTCCATATTTAATAACTGTATATAATGTGCATTTTTTTTAAAGACTATTATTTTTTGGACGGAAAAGTACGTGCTCTTTGCGAGATTGAGGGCAAAAGTGTCTTTTTTCCTTTTTAGCTCCCTCTTTCAATCGTTACTCCCCTTTAGAACCCCAAATTGCAGCTCACTTCTTCCTGACCCTGTTCTTCTTTCCTTCCTTCAAAGCCTTAGAATGCGAATCCCAAAAAGTTGCTACTGAAGCCCTAGATAATTCTCATGTTTGTAGGGTGGAAATGTTTCTCCAAATTTCCCTCAAAAATTGTCCAAAATTTTCCTAAAAATTTCCCCAAAAATTCCCCCAGTTTTTTGAAACACGAAAACAAAACCCCAACCCTAAACTAGAAGCATAACAAAAAAATTTAAACCCTAACATAAAAACCCTAGCCCTCAATTTGCCCTAGTTTTATTCAACCATAAATTCCCCAAATTTCCCCCAAAAATTGCCCTTAAATTTCTGCAAAATTTCCCCCAAAATTCTCCTAGTTTTTTGAAACATGAAAACGAAACCCTAACCTTGAACTAAAATCATAACATAAAAATTTAAACCCTAACATGAAAACCCTAACCCTCAATTTGCCTGAGTTTTATTCTTCCATAATTTCCACAAAATTTCCCCAAATTTTCTGAAAGATCCAAACAAAACCCTAGCCCTAAAGAAATTGGAAGATAAAAAATACCTTTGAACTTCATGTCTCTCTTCAATGTTAGCCCTGCATTAGCTTCGTTGGGATTCTAGGGCTTCGACTTTGAGTTTCACTAGTAGCTACAAGGGAGGAACAGTACATGCTGGAGAAGATGAGGGTTTTAAAATAACAATGACCCCTTTGCCCTTACTTTATGGGAACAAAGACATTTTTTGCCTCAGTCACGTGGAGAGTACATGTCTTTCTGTCCAAAAAAATAACGTCGTATTTAAAAAAATACATATTGTATGCAATTATAAAGGATTAAGGCAACATTATTCGATTTTGTACTTAAGGGGGCAATGTGTAAAATACGCTTTAAGTTGAGGGGTAAAGTGTAATTAATTCTAAATATATAGAAATTTTTTTTTTTTGAAAAACATTATTTGGGTAAATTTTGAATTATGCAACTGATTATTTTCTCTTGAATAACCTTATGAATCTGAACTCAATCTAATTTTTTTTTATCGTACTTTAGATATATATAACTCATTTGTCTTGTCTCGGTCACTTCGTCCCAATCACATTCATAAATTTTCTCGGGAAACTTATGTTTGGGGCTAGTAATATTAAAATATTATGAGATTGGAAACCCAATTTTTTATTTTTTTAATATAACTATTCTAATCCCAAAAATAATATAGGTTCATGCACTTTGAGTTGAACTATTTTTTAATGTCCAATATGCCCTCTTCTTTCTGCCAGGTCAACCTCCACACGTGAAAAAAAAAAAAAGGGGTCTTCTTCCATCTCCAGCATCACCTGTGAAAAAAAAAAGGGTCTTATTCCATCTCCAGCATCACCTCCATTCGCGGACTCCCCACTGTCGGGTCAACTTGTTTCATCTCAGTCATCGCCGCGGCTCATCACCAGCGACGACCAAGGGAACCTCGACTCTATGTACCGCATCAACGTCTCCCCGATCCTGAAACGGTGTCAGAGCCACACTGCAGAACCAGCATATCGGGTTTGAGAATCGGCGTCTCGGCCGACACCATACAGACGGATACGCATTTGTGGTGCAGGGGCGAACCGGATGTAGGAGGTGAGAGGAACCGCTGGAGACAAACGACACCAAAATTCCTTTCCCATCTTCCACTCCCTGATTGTAGGTCTCGTCATAGGAAACAAACTGCTGAGACTTAGTAAATTGGGAGAGGAAGCATGCTAGTTGTAGGTGTGAGAAGTTGCGGGAGAGACATGGACGAAGGTGTTGGGGGGGGGGGGGGGGGGGGGGAGAGAGAGAGACTTGAAGAGGTTAGGTTTTTTTTTCGGATTTGGGTTTCAAAAGGGAGCAGAGCAGATGAAAAATTTTAGGCAAAATGTTTTATGTTTTTTCGGTTTTTTGATTTTTTGGTTTTTTTTTTTTTTTAAATACGTGGAGGTTGACTTGGTAGAGAAGAGAGGGCATATTAGGTATTAAAAACCAGCTCAGCCCAAAGGGCATGAAACCCAAAATATTTTGGGTTCAATATTAAAAAATTAAAAATGGTGAAAATGAGTTTTGGTTTTCATAATATTTAGATATCACCATCCCAAAACCTAACTTTTCCGATTTTCTCTTTCGTGCTTGCTGTGAAAGTCACTTGCTCCGCAATTTACGCGCAAAGACTCTATTACCATTGACTTTATTACAATTTCTACAAGAAAAATCGAACTTCAAGACTAAGCAAATATCCTAGGAATCAAGCTGGAAGCTACAATGCTGTTTCAGGGAAGCACATGATATACAAATACAACCCTTATATGTTACAGCTTCGGAACTGACCAGGAGACTGTAAGTACTGGCCATGGAGGCAGAAGAAGAAAGGCTAAGTAAAACCCACATCCATGGCCAATTGGTAGAGATAAACCACAATCAGGAGAAACGAATACGCCACGAAGAAACAAAGGCGCAGAATCTGACAACTGGGTTTGCGGTCGTCCAAGCTTTAATTCTCAACACAGGGGTGATCAATAAGCCATCCAACAGATGCGAACACTGGTGGGTGCCATTCTTTCTCTCCTTATCAGTCGGTGTGATTTATTTCATCACCATTTTTGAGGTGTTGAGGAAATGGTACCTTCTGCTCTACCATTTGGACGTCAACTACCTGGAGCAAGAACTTATTCTACTGGAAATGCATGGGGGTGCTCCGTCCTGGCGAAATGATCAGCCATTGAAGCCAGATGTGGTGAAGCTCCTGAGGCGTAAAGCTTATATCACGATACTGATTTCTGCTATGCTCGCCTTTCAAGCTCTGATGCTCCACGCCTGCAGATCCTTTCTTTGCAGCTGAAAGTAACCATCTTCCCCTTTAAATAAATAAGAATAATGGGATGAGGGTGTTTCTTTCGAACATCGTGTATTTATAGTTAAATACTAGAATAAAAAAAAAATAAAAATTGTTGTTTATTATGCCAAATTTCTCGATGCCTTTGAAGAGTGTCATGGGAAAGGCTATTAAGATGCAAACTACATAATTCAAAATGCATTATATGCAACGAAATTATTTACCATGAAATTTATTTATATTGTTTTTCTTTCTAAAGTATTCAAAATGCATGATATGCAATCGAAAAATTTGAGGGAAAATGTTATTGAAAGAAAATAGAGAGAAAAAGTAGAATAAAAAAAATAAAAACATATTTAAAGTCAATAAATTATTTTTATATCTTATTTCAAACTCATTTTACTTATTTTAACTCATCGATATAAAAATGAAATAATTTTAAAATATATAAATTTTAATTAATTTTAATTATATTTAATTTTATTTGACATTTTTCATGATACAATCAAACATGAGAAACTCGTTTTCTTAAACATTTTTCTTTTCCTTTTTCAGTAGTTTTTGGCAACCAAACATTACCTAAAATTTTGTTAGTGCGTCTCCCTAGGTGTTTGTGCTCACATATTGGGCCCAAGAATGGGTTCATGCAACCAAGAATAAAAATATCGGTAATCACGGATATATCGGTACTTCGATTTTACGGATATATCGGATATATCGGAGATATATCGGCGGATATTTTGGAAAAAAATATTGATAAGCTTAAAATTGTTAAAAACTCATAAAAATGTAAGGAAAACCTCATAATAATATAATTAGAAGTATAATAGACATTCTAAAGTTATTTTATTGAAAATTTTGATATATGTATATCATGATTTATTATATTTGATAATAATATCGTATGTATCGATAAAATATGAATTTTATAAGTGTATATTTATTATTAAATTACACCTAATATTATGATATTTGATTATAATATGTCTAATTTTAAAATATATATTAATATTAAAATATGATCCATTTAATTCAATTGTATTAAACAATATAAAATAAATTATGATATATATATATAATTTTTTTAATATTTAATTAATTATTAATGATATTAAAAACATTATGAAGAAAATTATATAATTTTTATATTTTTGGTAATTAATTAAAAGATCTTGCATTTAATTATAATTAATTTGCATTTTAAAATATTCTTTTAATATTTTCATACTGAGTTTAAGTATATATATATGTTTTGCACATTATATATCAAAAGGCTAGTTAGCCCAAATGGTAAGTGGTTGAACCCCAAACCAAAAGGTTTGGGGTTCAAATCCCCTCGGCAGCAAATGGGAAGCGTACTGTAGCGGACACTGTAGCGCGTTGACTGCACTGTAGTGGGTTTGACTTCGTTTGACCCGCGTTGACCATGGGGTGTAAGAACCCTTTTATAGGATTCATAATATGAACTCCCATTACTTATCTTAAAGATGAGTAAATGGAGTTCATAAATGACCATCAATGTAGTCATTCATCACTTCATTTACAACATTCCCCCTTGGATGACCACCATATTAAAAGAATATGCCTCATTAAAACCTTGCTAGTAAAAATTTTTATAGGAAAAACTTAGTGAAGGAAAAAGAGTACAATATTCTTTTCTTGGTATATTAGGACTACCTCGTTAAAAACCTTGCCAGTAAAACCCAGTAGGACAAAACCTGGACGAAGGAAAAAAGAGTACAGTACACTAACACCCTTTTACAAGCATACTCCCCCTCATGTCGATATCCTTGAGTTGACGCATTCCAATCATGTATATTAATTTCTTGAATGTTGAGGTTGACAATGATTTTGTGAATAAATCTGTTAGATTATCACTTGAGCGTATTTGTTGCACATCAATTTCACCACTCTTCTAGAGTTCATGTATATAAAAGAATTTTGGTGAAATGTGTTTAGTTCTATCTCTTTTAATATAACCCCCTGTTATTTGTGTAATGCATGTAGCATTATCTTCAAATAATATTGTCGGGTCACCTTTGATAGAGGAGAGTCCACATGATTCCCGAATATGCTGGATCATAGATCTTAGCCTTATACATTCATGACTTGCTTCATGAATTGCCAGTATTTCTGAATGATTTGATGATGTGGCCACCATTGTTTGTTTGACAGATCTCCATGAAATAGCAGTACCATTACAATTAAACACATACCCTGTTTGTGACCTACTTTTATGTGGATCTGAAAGATATCCCGCATCTGCATATCCACGCAATTGTTGCTTTGATTCCGTTGAGTAAAATAAACCCATATCAGTAGTTCCGCAAAGATAACATAATATATGTTTGATACCATTCCAATGTCTTCGAGTTGGAGTGGAACTGTATCTTGCTAATAAATTGACAGAAAAAGCAATGTCTGAACTTGTACAATTGGCAAGATACATAAGTGCACCAATAGCACTAAGATATGGTACTTCAGGACCAAGTAACTCTTCATCTTTTTCGCAAGGACGAAATGGGTCATTTTTCACATCAAGTGATTGGACAACCATTGGAGAACTTAAAGGATGCGCTTTATCCATATAAAAACGCTTCAAAACTTTCTTAATGTATGTTGATTGATATACTAAAACTCCATTTGGAAAATGCTCGATCTGCAGGTCGAGATAAAATTTTGTTTTTCCAAGATCTTTCATCTCAAATTCCTTTTTCAAGTAATTTGTTGTTCTTGTGAGCTCTTAAGGAGTTCCAACAAGATTTAAGTCATCGACATACACTGTAATAATTGCAAATCCGGTTTCTGATTTCTTAATGAAGATGCATGGGCATGTAAGGTTATTCACATATCCTTCTTTTAGCAAATATTCGCTAAGACGATTGTACCACATGCGTCCAGATTGCTTTAATCCATTCAATGATCGTTGTAACTTGATTGAGTACATGCTACGAGACTTTATACTATTTTCTCCAGGCAATTTAAATCCTTTAGGGATTTTCATGTATATATCATTATTCATGGATCCGTATAAATATGTTGTAATAACATCCATGAGATGCATATCCAATCCTTCTGAGACTACCAAACTGATTAAGAAACAAAATGTGATTGCATCCATGACAGGAGAATATGTTTCTTCGTAGTCAATACCAGGTCTTTGCGAGAAACCTTGTGCTACTAATCACGCTTTATATCTTATGATCTCATTATTCTCATTGCGCTTTCGTACAAATACCCATTTGTACCCAACAGGCTTTACATCTTCAGGTGTTTGAACTACAGGTCCAAAAACTTCTTGTTTTGTTTAATGAGTTTAACTCTGCTTGTGTAGCTTCATTCCATTTTGGCCAATCATTTCTATGTCAACATTCTTCCATATTTCGTAGTTCGGGATTTTCATCATTTCTTTTGACTTTAGAGGCCACTTGGAAAGCAAAAATATTGTTAATAACAACATTATTTCGATCCCATTTTTCTCCCGTGTGTACATAACTTACTGAGATCTCACAATTTTCAGGTACCTGTGCCTCTTCAGGGGCTTTTCATTCAATATGTGGCTCTTCATGGGCTTCTTGTTCAATATGTGCCTCTTCAAGGGCTTTCTGCATTATTTATGCCTCTTCATAGGCTTCTTGTTCAATATGTGCCTCTTCAAGGGCTTTCTGCATTATTTATGCCTCTTCTAGGGCTATAGATTTATCAATTTTAAATTGATTAGTCATTTTGATGGCCTCTTCTAGAGTGCCAAGTTTTTCTTAGGTTCTCATCTTTTGGGAAGTTACATCCTTTGAGTCGACAAGTTTACCACGCTTCAGGCGTATCTTAGATTCATTTGTTAAATGTCCTATAGGGACATCAATCCGTGCTGGAGTATTTGCAACCGGGATATGTGACTTTGTCACTTTCTTTGTATTAATGAATGCATCTGGTAATTGATTTGCAAAATTTTGCAAATGAATGATCCTTTGGAAGAAGGGTCATAGTAGATGCCTTCCAACTAATTTCTCATGGTTCTTCAGGAATCAACTTTTCTCCCCCTAATGACGGGAAAACACTCTCATTAAAATGACAATCCGCAAAGCGGGCAGTAAAAACATCGCCTGTCAAAGGTTCAAAATATCTTATGATAGATGGAGAATCAAAACCTACATAAATCCTAAGTCTTCGTTGGGAATCCATTTTAGTGCGTTGTGTAGGTGCAATTGGTACATATGCTGCACAACCAAAGATTTGTAAGTGAGAGATATTTGGTTGTTTTCCAAGCACAAGTTGTGAAGGGGAGTATTCATGGTAAGTTGTAGGTCGAATACGGACTAAAGCTACAGCATGCATAATAACATGTCCCTAGGTAGAAGTAGGTAATTTGGTTTTCATTAGTAATGGTCGATCTATTAATTGGAGACGTTTGATGAAGGATTCTGCTAAGTCATTTTGGGTATGAGTATGAGCAACAAGATGCTCAATATTTATCCCTACTGACATGCAATAGTCAATGAATGTTTGAGAAGTAAATTCTCCAACATTATTAAGACGTATTGTCTTAATTGGATAATATGGAAATTGTGCTCGTAATCTGATTATTTGTGCAAGAAGTCTAGCAAAGGCAACGTTACGTGTAGAAAGGAGACAAACATGTGACCACCTAGTAAAAGCATCTATTAGGATCATAAAATAACGGAATGGTCCACATGGTGGATGGATAGGCCCACATAAGTCCCTATGTATTATTTCTAAAAAGACTGGTGACTCAGATATGACTTTAGTAAAAGATGGTCTGATTATCAATTTACCTTATGAGCAGGCAACACATGAGTATTCATTGGGTGAAAGAATCTTCTAGTTCTATAGTGGATGTCTATGTGAGTGTTCGATTATTCGACGCATCATTGAAGACCCTGGGTGACCTAGCTTGTCATGCTAAAGGACAAAAACTTTTGGGTCGTTGAACTTCTGGTTCACGACAACATATGATTCAATAGGCTTTATAGTTATATGATACAACCCAGAGGAGAAAGTCGAGAGTTTTTCCATTATAAGCTTCTGGCCAGATATAATGGAAGTAATGTAAAGATATTCTATATTATCTTCATTCATAGTTTCAATATGATATCCATTTCTATGGATATCTTTAAAACTGAGCAAATTTATTCTGGATTTGCTAGAATATAAAGCGTCATTTGTATGGAATCTAGTTCCATTTGGCAACGTTATGTTTGCTCTTCTAGAACTTTCAACTAAGTTTGTAGTACTAGATATGGTACTTACATTAGCTTTTATTAATGTCAATTCAAGGAAATATCTTTTATCTCGAAGAATTGTGTGTGTGGTCGCACAGTCTGCGAGACATACATCATCCTTATTCATCTTGAGACCAAATAACACATGGATTTCAGATATAACAAAATAAAACAAGGCATAATGTAAATAACAAAGTAAATCAGATGTAAATATAAGACATAATAATATATTATTTCATATATAAAGTAACATCAATTAATGTTAATTTTCTCATCATTTATCAAATGGTCTGTTTTTTCATTGGGACCTCCAAAGAAATCAATGTCATAGTAGGTTAGGTCCAATCCATCACCATCGGTAAAGTTCATCTCTATCTCTTTTCCTTTTGCTTTTATTGATGCTTGGTAAAGGTCGACTAAATGTTTGGGCGTACGACAGGTACGCGACCAATGCCCTTTCATACCACATCTATAACAATTATTCTCATGGTTCTTAGGAGGTTTATCTTGTAAATGCTTCCCATTTTCTTGTATTGTCTCAATATTGTTCCATTTCTGGTGGTGCAACGAGACTTTCATTTTCTGAGAATTATTACTATAAGAACCATGGTATCGGGGATTTCTTCCACGATCATGACCACGTCCATGAGTTTGGACGATATTGCATTCACTTCAGGGAATGGTTCAGATCCAGTTAGACGAGATTGGTGATTTCTCATCAAAAGCTCATTATTTTGTTTAGTAACAAGAAGACATGATATTAATTCAGAATATTTTGTAAATCTACACTTTCTATATTGCTGCTGCAGGAGCACATTCGAGGCATGAAACGTAGTAAAAATTTTCTCTAACATGTCTTCTTCTGTGATTTTTTCTCCATGTAGCTTTAATTGAGAGCTGATTTTGAAAAGTGTGGAGTTGTATTCACTAATAGTTTTAAAATCTTGCAACCTTAGGTGCATCCAATCATATCAAGCTTTTGGGAGAATCACAGTTTTCTAGTGGTCATATCTTTCCTTCAAATTACTCCATAGAGTAAAAAAGTCCTTTACTGTAAAATACTCATTTTTTAAACCTTCATGGAGGTGATGACGAAGGAAAATCAATGCTTTTGCGCAATCCTGCAGGGATGCTTGATTTCCTTATTTGATTGTAGCTCCAAGGTTCATTGCATCAAGATGTAATTCAACATCAAGGATCCAAGATAGATAATTCTTTCTCGAAATGTCAAGTGCCACAAATTTGAGTTTTGTGATATTCGACATTGTCAAATAACTTCATATATATGACAAAACAATATTATTAGAATCAATTATAATAACTTGATAGCATTGGTATAACTTTGATTATAAACAAAATCAAATAATTTGTTTATAACTTTTAACAATATGTAACAAAACAAATCAACAATAATATAAATATGTAAAATTTTATCCTATATAAATAACTTCAAGTTTAAGATACGTGAATTACCTTCAGAACAATTCGTGCTGATAATGTGTTGTAAAAGGAGAATAAATGTGACTCAGATAATAGTAGGGGTGACTATATATTACTTTAATAATATATATATAGAGGGGAGGGGGTGAAGAAATCAAAGAGAAGTGTTGAGAGAATGAAAGAAAGAGAGAGAGAGAGAGAGAGAGAGAGAGAGAGAGAGAGAGAATGAGAGGAAGGGAATTTATTTCTTTTGCTCGGGATGCTCTTACATGGGGTGTAAGAAGCCTTTTATAGGCTTTATAATATGAACTCCCATTACTCATTTTAAAGGTGAGTAAATGGAGTTCATAAATGACCATCAATGTGGTCATTCATCACTTCATTTACAATGTATTACTTAGAGGGGGTGAATGAATTGGAAGCACTATGGAGGTAAGCTTTTTAGTCTTTTCACCTTATCCTCTTTATACATAATGTCTCCATCAATGATGTTCAGTATATTCCTTATTTTTGTTTTACTTAAGTGTTCTTGTATTGTAGCCCTCTCAAGACTCTTCCTCTTTACTCCAAACAAGTTAATTGTCTTCATATCAAAGTAACATAAGTTGATTTTCTTAGAGGGCTAATGCTACTTATGTGATTATTTCCTTTACAAAAGTTGCAAATAGTATTTGAGGATTCCTTGACAAAATAATTTTTAAATTTTTATTTTTTTATTTTTATAGAGCTTGTATCCTAATCCCTTTATTGCAAAGATTATTTTTTTACTTGCCAAAATTATCAAAATTCTTGTCCCCATTTGAGAATTTTGAAAGAGAAGAGATTAACTAATGAATTTTCTTTTCAAGTAAGTATATATTTTATTCCAAGGAAAACCTTAGCCTTTTTTAGATATTTTAAACTCCCCTTTTAAGTCATTAATTTCAACTTGAAGAGAGATGATTTTCTTTTTAAGATAAACCTGAAAGTTATTTGATCTAGTTTAGGTAACACCTAGAGGAGTTGAATGGGTGTTTAAACTTTTCTGCTAAAAAATGAATTATTTTATAATCATATAACAAACATTTTTTCAATTTAGGAAAGCCTAAAAACACTCAATACAAAAACATAAGATTTTTATATGGAAAACCACCCATATCATGTGCGGATGTAAAAATGACAAGGTCAGACTTTTAATCATTAATAAGCTATTTGAAAGTATTATACATGGTTTTAGTTGGTGGAAGCTATCATTAAGTCTTACTACCCAACACCTACAATGCACTTCACATTTGCGATATAGCACTACATGTGCTCTTAGTGGATCTAACCTCAGTGTTTGAGAGGATGTAGATTTCCTTTTCAATCCAACATAAGCGAGAACAACATTCCTTGAGAGTTTTAGGAATAAGATGACGAATTTGGTTTTTCAAAAAATTTGCATCAAACCAAAAACCTTTTTAGGTAAAACATTTATAGGCATAAGAAGCTGGCGGACTGGATCTAAAATTTTCCAAAATAAGACCTTAAAAAAAAAAAAAATTAGAAAATCAAAGTTCCAAAAATTTTGGAGAATTCTATCATGGGTGTTTGAGTGCTCATGGGAGCACTTGAGTGCTTAAGGAGATTTTTTTTAACTTTTTAAAAATTCTTTTAGCTCGGTTTTAAAACCATTAGTTCGCACCATGCCTTAATAAACACCAATTTGTCATTCTTGAACCTTTTGATTTTTACTTGTGCCATCCTGATTGATCACATAACAACTTTGAGTCTTCAATGAAGAGTAAAACACAATTTAGAAAGATTCTAAACTAGAATGAAAGGAACAAAATTGTTAATCTTAAATTATATAGCCTAATGTACCAACAATCTTCTCCTATAATAATTTTATGAAAAAAAAATACAAATTACATAAACGCCCTAATACTCTTCAATGGAGTTTAAGAATCTCAATAACTCTCGTCTAAACCAAATCATTCTTGAACATGAAGATGATGATAAATCACATCTAAAAGTGGGCAATACCCTACTACTTGTAGTGAGAGACTTAAAAAGCCATGTATAACGGGTCTTCTTTTCTTAAGTCAAGTCAATAAAATAAAAGTAGAAGAAATAATGAACTTTCATTATTGTAGTTTGTCTTGCTAAAAGCCATGTATAACGGGTCTTCGTAAGTCAAATCAATAAATCAAATTAAAAGAAATAATAAACTTTCATTATTCTATTTTATCTTGTAGTGAGAGACTTAAAAAGCCATGTATAACGGGTCTTTTTTTTTAAAGTCAAGTCAATAAATCAAATTAAAAGAAATAATAAACTTTCATTATTCTATTTTATCTTGTAGTGAGAGGCTTAAAAAGCCATGTATAACGGGTCTTCTTTTCTTAAGTCAAGTCAATAAATTAAATTAAAAGAAATAATAAAATTTTATTATTGTATTTTATATTGTAGCAAGAGACTTAAAAAGCCATGTATAACAAGTCTTCCTTTCTTAAGTCAAGTCAATAAATCAAATTAAAAGAAATAATAAATTTAAAGTGGATCTAACTTTCTTTACAAGTTAAGATATCTTCATTAAGGGATAAATAATGGATTGTAATATTTCAACTTTAATTAAGTTAATTTATCAATATTCAAACTAAGTTGGAGAAAAAAACAAAAACAACACCTCAATTTTAGTTTTCCATTACACATGGTTATTTCTTTTTCTTCTTTTTCCTTTGCTTCTTTGCCACGCAATGACAGCTTTAGTCATCATACCTTTCAAGACTCTAAGCTCACAAAAATTTTCAGTCTTTTCATCATATCTTTTAAAATTCTTGTCACTCAAAGTATTTAAGACTTCATTTTAATAAATTCATATTTTTGCAACTATAACTAAGAGCTTTGACCTATTAAAAAATGAATCAAAAATACTTTGCAAGACATTAAGGCTATGTTTGGTTCCGGAAAGTACAAAGGAAAGAAAAAAAATGCTAAGAAAAATGATTTTCTCATGTTTGGTTGTCCTATGAAAAATATCAAAGAAAATCAAATATAATTAAAACTAATTAAAAAATTATGTATTTTTAAATTATTTAATCTTTATATTGATGAGTTAAAATAAATAAAATGAGTTTGAAGTAACAAAAAAAATAATTTATCAACTTTTAATCTATTTTTTTTATTTTCCTTCACTTTTTCTTTCCTTCTACTTTTTCTTTGTATTTTCTTTCCCTCGCATTTTCCCTCAAATTTTCCGGGAACCAAACATAGCCTAAAAGTTCATAATTATTTCTTTTACCTTAAATGTAGTTGTTATGTGTTTGCTAGTTCACATATTTGAGCGTGGACCGTGGCGACTTGCAGACCCGGAGGGGCAGCGTTGTCTAACAGATTTTAGAAAATTCATGCAACTAGCCATATGGATTTTGGACTAAAATAAAAAATAAGACTTTATTTTTGTTATTTCTTTTATCAAGATATCTTAATTAATAATTCAAAAATGTTAATAATAAATTATAAAAGAGATTTTTGCTATACTTCGAAATTATAAAAAAGTTTATATACTCATAAAACAAATAAATGTATCTTCTAATAAATAAATTTTTATTAAAATAAATAAATAAATAAATATCTACTTTGACTTTATTAACATGAAGTAAATTGTAGGTATCTTAAGTTGGATTTCTTATTGATTAAAGAAAAAGACCATTCAAGGTTTAGCTAGATGGAAAAAAAATCTTTATTTATTAGAAAATTCAAATTTTTTTTTTTTGAATGATGAATCATTGATAATGATATATAAAAATAATTTATATATCATATATTAATATTACTTTATAAATATTTTTAGTTTTTCTTTTTTAACCATAAATTTAATTTATAATTAAAAAATTTATTTTATAAATAAATATTTTAAAAAATAAATTTATGATATATGAGATATGCATATCTTATATCTTAGTATGGAATTAACATATCTCGTGTAAAAGAAATAAAAAAAGAGTGAATAATATATTTCACCACTTAAACTATCTTATCATTAATTAAATAAAAAATTTGATGTAATATCTTCTCTTTTATCCTCTATGATGTTATATTCGATCAACCAAACATAACCTATAAAGCTAAAATTATAGAAATGAAATACAAGAGACCTTATTGAAAAATTGAAAGTAAAATTATTGATTTTTGAAAGTAAATATTGATAATATTATAAAATTTTCACTAACATAAATTAAAAAATTCAAGGAAAAAAAAAAAACACATAACACTATCCTCACAATTCCATGATATTGTTTTTTTCATATTAGAAATCCTTATAATCAACTTTCCTTTTTATACGTTTTAAAAAGATTTTTTTATTACTAATTTAAATTTAAAAAAAAAAAGAAAAACCTTTCAACCAACCACACATGTGACACATGTTGGTGGTTGTTTTTAAATTTCAATAAAAGATTTTATAATTATTAAGAAAAGAAAAAAATGTTAAAAAACATGCTTATTTTTATTTGATTTTATTATGAAATATACGAAAGTAAAAATATATAATTAAAATTAATAAAAAACTTATATATTTTAAAATGATTTAATTTTTATTTTTAAAAATAAAATAAGTAAAATAAATTTAAAATAAAATATTAAAATAATTTATTAATTTTAAATTTATTTTTTTATTTTTTTTTCACTTTTCCTTTAAGACGTGTTGCATGTAAAATACCATAAAGCAAGTCATATCATTTCACCATGCTCAAGATTTCAACATGGTAGGTGTAGCTTTTGAAGACTTTTCCATGTGATTAATACTTGGATACCTGGATTTTCTTTGGGTGGGGTTGGGCTTTTGTAAGTTTCTTTGCAATTTTCTCCTAATTGGAAACAAATGAATGGTCAAAGAGAGGAACTCAGTGAAGAGAAGATTGAAACGAACTGGATACACCCTCGCCTGCTCCGAAGGTTGGTATGATCTTCATGGTCGGCAGGCCTTCTCAAGTCTCCATACATGCCTCATTTTTCCCATATGATAAATCAATGGTCGGAAGAGTGAGCTTAACACGAACAAACATAATAAAATCATTAAATTTTTGGAATAATAATAATAATAATAATTTGATGAAGTTAATCAATGATAAGGATTAGGAAGATGTTTAATAAAATTTTAAATTAATAATAATTAGATGTATTTAACCCAAACTTTTGGAGAAATTAATGAAATTAATCATATAAAAATTTCTCTAATTTTAATTTTAAAATAAATATTAACAATATTTTTTTTTCAAATATAAATAATAATATTTGAAAAACATCATCAATAAATTGCCTTTTCAATTTTTTCTCTAATTGTCATTTTAAATGAATATTAAATTCCTTTTAGTAAAATTTATGAATTTAATTAGTAAAATATTAATAGCTATATTTTATCATTTTTAATAATAAAAAAAATTATATAAGTTGTGTTTGTCTTATTAGTATCACTATTTACAAAATTTATCTTTAAATTATTTATTTTAAAAATTATTAATTATTAAGAATCATTTTTATAAAAGGTAAAAAATAATTACCATATAAATATAAATTAAAAGTGGAGGTTATATTTGTTAATTATTTTTAAAAAGGGATTTCAAACATTACTTTCTCCAAAAATAACAATAATAATAATATAAACACAATATTGACTCAAAATATTATGTAAATGAAAAACTTAAAAATAATATATATTTGTTTTTTTTAAAATATTTTTAGTCATAATTAAAGGTCATCTACTCAACATGTTGGTGGGAATGGTATATAAGTCAATGCCTGCTTTGCTCACAAATCAAAAACCAAAACTTGCTAATCCTTGTTATTACACACTATCCTTGCTCTGTGTTGAACATGGCTACAAGCCCCTTTCGTTATTTTATTTCCCTTTTTCTGCTTTTGCTCTGTTTCGAAGCCTGTTTGAGGGTGGGTGATGCCAAAGCTGGGTGCATAGAGAGGGAGAGACAGGCTCTCCTTCACTTCAAAAAAGGTGTTCTCGATGACTATGGACTTCTTTCTTCGTGGGGGAATGCGGAAGACAAAAGAGATTGTTGCAAATGGAGAGGAGTGGAGTGTGACAACCAGACGGGTCATGTGATCATGCTTGATCTTCATGGAACGGGTCAAGATGGAATGGGTGATTTCCAAATTTTGGGAGGTAGAATATCTCAGCTTGGTCCTTCATTGGCAGAGTTGCAGCACTTGAAGCATTTGAACCTCAGCTGGAATGATTTTGAAGGTAATTATATACATATATACCTTGTGAAAATTCATCAGTTTGTCTCAGCAGAATATAATTCTCTCTTTTCCCAATTTTACAGGAAATCTTCCCACTCAACTTGGAAATCTTTCCAACTTGCAATCGCTTGATCTTGGCTATAATTCGGATATGACCTGTGGAAACCTTGACTGGCTTTCTCACCTTCCTTCGTTAACACACCTTGACTTGCGTTGGGTTAGTCTTAGTAAAGCAATCCATTGGCCCCAAGCAATTAATAAAATGCCTTCCCTAACTGAGTTATACTTGAGTGGTACTCAGCTTCCTCCGATTATTCCAACAATATCCATTTCCCATATTAATTCTTCTGCTTCTCTTGCTGTGCTTGATCTCTCCGAGAATGATCTCACTTCTTCAATATACCCATGGTCGTTCAACTTCAGTACCAGCCTTGCTCATCTTGACCTCTCTTATAATGATCTAAATGGTTCAATTCCGGATGCTTTTGGAAACATGACTAGTCTGGCATATCTTGATCTCTCTTGGAACGAGCTACGTGGTTCAATTCCGGATGCTTTTGGAGACATGACTACTCTGGCATATCTTCATCTCTCTTCGAACAAGCTACGTGGTTCAATTCTGGATGCTTTTGGAAACATGACTACTCTGGCTCATCTTGACCTCTCTTATAATGATCTAAATGGATCAATTCCGGATGCTTTTGGAAACATGACTACTCTGGCATATCTTGATCTCTCTTCGAACCAGCTACGTGGTTCAATTCCGGATGCTTTTGGAAACATGACTACTCTGGCATATCTTGATCTCTCTGTGAACGAGCTACGTGGTTCAATTCCGGATGCTTTTGGAGACATGACTACTCTGGCATATCTTGATCTCTCTTCGAATCAACTTGAAGGTGAGATTCCGAAATCCTTGAGAGATTTATGCAATTTACAGGAATTATTATTGTCTCGGAACAATCTCACTGGACTGAAGAAAAAAGATTATCTGGCCTGCCCTAATAACACATTAGAGGTTTTAGATTTATCTTATAATCAATTGAAAGGGTCATTTCCCGATCTTTCTGGATTTTCACAGTTGAGAGAATTATTTCTTGAATTCAATCAACTAAACGGAACTTTACCTGAAAGTATTGGACAACTAGCTCAACTTCAAATGTTGTCCATTCGTTCAAATTCATTGCGAGGCACTGTCTCGGCAAACCACCTTTTTGGTCTCTCCAACCTGATTGAATTAGACTTATCTTTCAACTCCCTTACATTCAACATAAGCCTTGAGCAAGTTCCCCAGTTTCAAGCCCTATATATAATGTTGGCCTCTTGCAAATTAGGCCCACGTTTTCCTAATTGGCTTCAAACTCAAGAAGTTTTGAGGGAACTTGATATCTCTGCTTCTGGAATTTCAGATGTCATTCCCAATTGGTTTTGGAATTTAACTTCAGATTTACAATGGTTAAACATTTCCAACAATCACATCTCGGGCACTTTGACCAATTTACAAGTAACGTCTAATTTGGGAATGGATATGAGTTCAAATTGCTTGGAAGGTTCAATACCACAATCTGTTTTCAATGCTAGATGGTTGGATCTCTCCAAGAACTTGTTTTCAGGCTCAATTTCTTTATCGTGCGGGACTACTAATCAGCCTAGTTTGGGTTTGTGTCATCTTGACCTCTCAAATAATCGACTATCAGGAGAATTATCCAATTGTTGGGAGCGGTGGAAAGATTTAATTGTTCTTAATTTGGCAAATAATAATTTTTCTGGGAAAATTAAAAATTCGATTGGCTTGTTACATCGGATGCAAACATTGCATGTACGTAACAATAGTTTTACTGGAGCACTGCCTTCGTCCTTAAAGAACTGCAGAGCTTTGCGTCTTATAGATTTGGGAAAAAATAAATTCTCAGGAAAAATAACCACATGGATGGGAGGAAGCCTGTCAGATTTGATCGTTCTCAACCTAAGATCTAATGAATTTAATGGAAGCATACCTTCAAGTCTTTGTCAACTGAAACAGATTCAAATGTTGGACCTCTCTAGCAACAATCTATCAGGAAAGATACCAAAATGTCTCAAAAATTTAACTGCCATGGCTCAAAAAAGAAGTCCGGTCCTTTCTTACGAAACATATTACAATTTGAGTATCCAACATTACTATGTTGATAGTACATTGGTTCAATGGAAAGGAAAAGAACAAGAGTACAAGAAAACTCTTAGATTCATCAAGAGCATTGATTTTTCAAGAAACAAATTAATTGGTGAAATTCCAATAGAAGTAACTGATTTGGTAGAATTGGTGTCATTGAATTTATCAAGAAACAATTTGATTGGATCAATACCTACAACAATTGGTCAATTGAAATTATTGGACGTTCTTGATCTATCTCAAAACCAACTTAATGGTAGAATTCCGGATACTCTTTCTCAAATAGCCGATCTAAGTGTTTTAGACCTATCAAATAACACCTTGTCAGGTAAAATTCCATTAGGCACTCAATTACAAAGCTTTGATGCCTCCACATATGAGGGAAATCCTGAACTTTGTGGACCACCTCTTTTGAAAAGGTGTCCTGAAGATGAACTTGGGGGAGTCTCATTCACTAGTGGTCTTAGTAGTAAAAAAGAGGACATTCAAGATGATGCAAATAATATATGGTTTTATGGAAATATTGTTCTTGGATTCATCATCGGATTTTGGGGAGTTTGCGGCACTTTACTATTCAATAGTTCATGGAGATATGCCTATTTCCAGTTGTTGAGCAAGATAAAGGATTGGTTGTACGTGATAACAATTGTAAATATGAATAGAATACGAAGAAGCCTGCAAGGTTAAATGGTAAGACTTCTCAAATTCTTCTTTTAGTTTTTCGAGTAAAATCTGTTAACTTCTATTTATTATCCAACAATTAAGAATAAAAAGTACACTTTATGCTACATCTCAAATCCCTCTTCTATTATTTGATTGACCTTCCACAATATATTGATGAAAGCTTAGATTTTGCAAATAGAAGCATCGATAAAATAAGCAAGCCTAGAATATTTTAATATAATTTTTTGTAATAGTTGCGCATATTTAGCTTTCATTGTGTAAAGATTAATCTTATAGGTCGAGGATCATAGTTGAAGAATTATGATTATCAATATTTTTATTTCTATCTTACTTCAAGTTACAATTTTTTCTTTTAAATGTTAAGTTAATTTGTTGTCTTCAAATATTATAAGTACATTAAAAGTTCAATTGTAAGTAACATACTAAAACCTTCGTTTCTACTAATCAAGAAGAGTAACTCCGCAACTAAGAAATTATTCCAAATTGATGAGCTTTGTTGCATTTCATCTTTGTATTACAGGACTTCAGCTGGGTTGCATCTCAAGGATTAGTAGGTGATATATGCTTTTGAGTAATGGGAGTATTTATGATGGGATAGTTACATGCCTTAATGCAAAAGCTTGCCATCGGATAAATGACATCGGCATGTATTAAGTTTGCTTATTTGGTAGTTACCATGGCTTTAAGTTTCTCGTGTTATATTCTATTTAGAACTTTTTAAACATTAATTGTTGCTATTATATGTACGACTTTGTATTTTGTTGCTCTAAAATTTATTTGTTATTTTTGTAGAATCAAATATTAGAGGCCTTTGTAGGGGATGCTAAAAAAGACTTCGTCTTAGAAAAATATTTTTTTTTTTGCTCAAAAACATAGTTTATTTTTGGGGAAATGCAATGTGATAATACCCATTAGTATGAAATGGGATATGCTACTACTAAAAACAGAGCACTCTGTTTTTCTGGTGCTCAAGCATGAAAGCCCCTGTAACATAGAGAGGTCTGATTTCCAACCGTGAATCAAATTGCTTGAGGTACTCCATATGCAGATTGATGGAAGTCACTTTGGGCATCAATCATCTTCAAGGAACGATGATGATGGGAATTGGATCAGCGGCGGTAAAGACCAACTATGGAAAGTTTGTTAAAAAGTTCCCATTTCTTTATTTTGGTTTCTGCTTTTGTAAATAACAGTGTTATCCAAAATTTGTGTTGGTTGCTCAAGTTTTGTAAGAGCTATTCAACCAATATGAATCGTTACATAATATGCATTTTGCAGAAGATCTGTGATGATTTGGAGCTCTCTCCAATGCTATACCAGGTTAGAATTGAAACAAGCATCTTATTTAGGAATAGTTAACAACGACGAAGAAATGCAATTTATATGTGTTTTTTGTTCCACTGAATTTTGCAGTAATCAACTTATGGAAGAGCTAGAGCTATTGGAGAAGAAAGTGTTCTTCATGTTTGCTCAAACAATTCAGAGGGAAGTTTAGTGAGACAATTTTTAACTTTATTTCCATTTACTCTTTGTCATGAGAGCAATTTTTTGTGCATACTTGGAGCTTGAGTTTTTGCTTTGGTAGTTGTGAAGTTGCAAACTGTTATTGGAATAAGAAGCCTCTACTTTTGCTTGTTACTGAATATGATTTTTTTTTTTTTTTTAAGAAGTAAATTTGCTAATTATTGTTCTTTTTCTTAGGCACCCAAGAAAAGAGTATGTACCGTTAGCAAGACCAAGAGGAAATTATTAAAGCTTTATTTGAGCAGTGAGTGCTTAATTTGTTCCTTTTGGTGGCATATGCATATAGTCTTAAATTTGATTTTCTTCTACATAATTGATACTGAATATTGTGATTTTGGAAAGATTAATGTTAGTCCCCTTTTCGTCTTTTAAATTAAATTAGATTTGTTTACGTATATGTTTAAAGACCATAAAAGGTGCACCTACATGATTGTAAGTGCTCTAGATGGTGATGATACGTTCACAGCTGCCCAAGTTTCCCATAAACTTAAGCAACAATTAGCTTATGTCCCTCATCAGAAAAGAGCTGAAGACAACATGCATTTGAGAGATAAAGATCTTAATGGATGTGATATAGCCAAAGCACAGTATTCCAACAATGAAACGTTGTTTTCCCTAAGAAAAAGGTAACTATATCTTTATGAATTTCATGCAATTTTGTGAATTAATCTTATTTGTGTGATATCCCACATTGAATGGGGGAAAATTTGTGTTATATATATATATATATATATATATATATATATATATATATATATATATATATATATTCTCTTAGCACGTTTTAAAGCCCATAAGGGCCCCTTAAGCCCAGAATAGATAATATCTACACTGTTAGTAGCGGGTCGTTATAGCTTGTATGCAAACTTTGTCACATTGTCAATTGCATCTCTATGGTTGCAGACTTGTAGTATATTTGCCTACATTTGTCAAGTACTAATCATAAATTCATAACACTCAAGTCTTAATCCAACTGACATGTTTTTTTTTTACTAAATGCAACCTGTTGTCATTCACTACCATAGGTTGGCCACAAAATTTCAAACTTTCCATTCTTTAGGGCCTATGTTTGTCATTTCTTGGTTCAAACCCAATCATCTTTGGTACTCATGTATGGTTTCTGTTTCTAGGTTCTCACGATCGAGTGCATTGATTGCTACTTCTTTCTTTCTTTTTTTATTTCTTTTTTTGGTTCTTGCCTCTAGTCCATTTTCTCACATCATGTTCTCCTTGCTGCTGAACATTTTCTTTCTTGATTACCCATCATTCTATACCTTAGGGCATAATAAGTCTCCTAGCTGCCTTAAGAAATTTGTGTAACAATATGCATCAATCAAACAACATCCTAGAATCATCTTTCCGTTCATGTTAGGATTCATGCTTTAGTCCATTTATAAATTTGAAATAAGACAATTAAGAATGAAATTGAAGATAATTATCCAAGACTTTCTCAGTAAAGTGGAATATAAAAAAGGATGTCCAATAGATTTCAGGTAGTTGATAAATGTTTTCTTGAATTTTGTTGTATTTAAAATATTTCTTCTCAATATTGATAGATTTTCTAAGGTGAATCAAGCACATGTTTCTCTTTTTGGGTAAGCTTATTCAGCTATATGATTTGTAACTAAAATCCCGACTAACATTGGACTCATCAAGAGCATTGATTTTTCAAGCAATAAATTAATTGGTGAAATTCCTATTGAAGTAACTGATTTGGTAGAATTGGTGTCATTGAATTTATCAAGAAACAATTTGATTGCATCAATCCCTACAACAATTGGTCAATTGAAATTATTGGATTTTCTTGATCTATCTTAAAACCAACTTAATGGTAGAATTCCAGATAATCTTTCTCAAATAGCCGATCTAAGTGTTTTAGACCTATCAAATAACACCTTGTCAGGTAAAATTCCATTAGGCACTCAATTACAAAGCTTTGATGTCTCCACATATGAGGGAAATCCTGGACTTTGTAGACCACCTCTTTTGAAAAGGTGTCCTGAAAATGAACTTGGGGGAGTCTCATTCACTAGTGGTCTTAGTAGTAAAAAAGAGGACATTCAAGATGATGCAAATAATATATGGTTTTATGGAAATATTGTTCTTGGATTCATCATCGGATTTTGGGGAGTTTGCGGCACTTTACTATTCAATAGTTCATGGAGATATGCCTATTTCTAGTTGTTGAGCAAGATAAAGGATTGGTTGTACGTGACAACAATAGTAAATATGAATAGAATACGAAGAAGCCTGCAAGGTTAACTGGTAAGACTTCTCAAATTCTTCTTTTAGTTTTTCGAGTAAAATCTGTTAACTTCTATTTATTATCCAACAATTAAGAATAAAAAGTACACTTTATGCTACTACTCAAATCCCTCTTCTATTATTTGATTGACCTTCCACAATATATTGATGAAAGCTTGGATTTTGCAAATAGAAGCATCGATAAAATAAGCAAGCCTAGAATATTTTAATATAATTTTTTGTAATAGTTGCGCATATTTAGCTTTCATTGTGTAAAGATTAATCTTATAGGTCGAGGATCATAGTTGAAGAATTATGATTATCAATATTTTTATTTCTATCTTACTTCAAGTTACAATTTTTTCTTTTAAATGTTAAGTTAATTTGTTGTCTTCAAATATTATAAGTACATTAAAAGTTCAATTGTAAGTAACATACTAAAACCTTCGTTTCTACTAATCAAGAAGAGTAACTTCGCAACTAAGAAATTATTCCAAATTGATGAGCGTTGTTGCATTTCATCTTTGTATTACAGGACTTCGGCTGGGTTGCATCTCAAGGATTAGTAGGTGATATATGCTTTTGAGTAATGGGAGTATTTATGATGGGATAGTTACAAGCCTTAATGCAAAAGCCTGCCATCGGATAAATGACATCGGCATGTATTAAGTTTGCTTATTTGGTAGTTACCATGGTTTTAAGTTTCTCATGTTATATTCTATTTAGAACTTTTTAAACATTAATTCTTGCTATTATATGTACGACTTTGTATTTTGTTGCTCTAAAATTTATTTGTTATTTTTGTAGAATCAAATATTAGAGGCCTTTGTAGGGGGATGCTAAAAAATACTTCATCTTAGAAAAAAAAATTTTTTTTGCTCAAAAACAAAGTTTATTTTTGGGGAAATGCAATGTGATAATACCCATTAGTATGAAATGGGATATGCTACTATTGAAAACAGAGCACTCTGTTTTTTTGGTGCTCAAGCATGAAAGCCCCTGTAACACAGAGAGGTCTGATTTCCAATCGTGAATCAAATTGCTTGAGGTACTCCATATGCAGATTGAAGGAAGTCACTTTGGGCATCAATCATCTTCAGGGGACGATGATGATGGGAATTGGATCAGCGGCTGTAAAGACAAACTATGGAAAGTTTGTTAAAAAGTTCTCATTTCTTTAATTTGGTTTCTGCTTTTGTAAATAACAGTGTTATCCAAAATTTGTGTTGGTTGCTCAAGTTTTGTAAAAGCTATTCAACCAATACGAATCGCTACATAATATGCATTTTGCAGAAGATCTGTGATGATTTGGAGCTCTCTCCAATGCTCTACCAGGTTAGAATTGAAACAAGCATCTTATTTAGGAATAGTTAACAACGACGAAGAAATGCAATTTATGTGTTTTTTGTTCCACTGAATTTTACAGTAATCAACTTATGGAAGAAGCTAGAGCTGTTGGAGAAGAAAGTGCTCTTCATGTTTGCTCAAACAATTCAGAGGGAAGTTTAGTGAGACAATTTTTAACTTTATTTCCATTTACTCTTCGTCATGAGAGCAATTTTTTGTGCATAATTGGAGCTTGAGCTTTTGCTTTGGTAGTTGTGAAGTTGCAAACTGTTATTGGAATAAGAAGTCTCTACTTTTGCTTGTTACTGAACATGGATATTTTTTTTTAAGAAGTAAATTTGCTAATTATTGTTCTTTTTCTTAGGCACCTAAGAAAAGAGTATGTACTTTTAGCAAAGACCAAGAGGAAACTATTAGAGCTTTATTTGAGTAGTGAGTGCTTAATTTGTTCTTTTTGGTGGCATATGCATGTAGTCTTAAATTTGATTTCCTTCTGCATAATCGATGCTGAATATTGTGATTTTGGAAAGATTAATGCTAGTGTTCTTTTCGTCTTTTAAATTAAATTAGATTTGTTTATGTATAGGTTTAAAGACCATAAAAGGTGCACCTACATGATTGTAAGTGCTCTAGATGGTGATGATACGCTCACAGCTGCCCAAGTTTCCCATAAACTTAAGCAACAATTGACTTATGTTCCTCATCAGAAAAGAGTTGAAGACAACTTGGATTTGAGAGATGAAGATCTTAATGGCTGTGATATAGCCAAAACATAGTATTCCAACGATGAAACGTTGTTTTCCCTAAGAAACAGGTAACTATATCTTTATGAATTTCATGTAATTTTGTGAATTAATATTATTTGTGTGATATCCCACATCGAATGAGGGGAAAATTTGTGTTCTATATATAGGTTCTCTTAGACACGTTTTAAAGCCCATGCAAGCCCCTTAAGCCCAGAATAGATAATATCTATACTGTTAGTAGTGGGTCGTTATAGCTTGTATGCAAACTTTGTCACATTGTCACATACTTGCATATCTTTGGTTGCAGGCTTGTAGTATATTTGCCTGCATTTGTCAAGTACTATACTTTAGGGATGAAATCAGAAATTCATAACACTCGAGACTTAATCCAACTGACATGTTTTTTTTTACTAAATACAACCTGTTGTCATTCACTACCATAGGTTGGCCACAAAATTTCAAACTTTCCATTCTTTAAGGCCCATGTTTGCCCTTTTCTGGTTCAGACCCAATCATCTTTGGTACTCATGTATGGTTTCTGTTTCTAGGTTCTCACGATCGAGTGCATTGATTGCTATTTCTTTCTTTCTTTCTTTCTTTTTTTGGTTCTTGCCTCTAGTCCATCTTCTCACATCATGTTCTCCTTGCTGCTGAACATTTTCTTTCTTGATTACCCATCATTCTGTACCTTAGTGCATAATAAGTCTCCTGGCTGCCTTAAGAAATTTGTGCAACAATATGCATCAATCAAACAATACATCCTAGAATCATCTCTCCGTTCATGTTAGGATCCATGCTTTGGTTCATTTATAAATTTGAAATAGGGCAATTAAGAATGAAATTGAATATAATTATCCAAGACTTTCTAAGTAAAGTGGAATATAAAAAATGATATCCAATAGATTTCAGGTAGTTGATAAATGTTTTCTTGAATTTAGTTGTATTTAAAATATTTCTTCTCAATATTGATAGATTTTCTAAGGTGAATCAAGCACATGTTTCTCTTTTTGGGTAAGCTTATTCAGCTATATGATATGTAACTAAAATCCCTATTGACATTGTAGGCGCAAGGAGAATCATAGATTATCGAGTAAAGAGGTACCAGAACAGAAGATTAAAGAAAAGCTTTTGCAAAGTTTCGATGATGAAACCCTAAGCTCTGTTATCAAGATGTTTTTCTTTTGTAATATGCATGTTTTTTTTTTTCTTCTTTCTAAGATTCAACCTTCAATAGAAATTATTCTTCCATGTTGCATTGATGAAAACCTGCTTGTGACACCTTCCATTTCTGCATGAACTTTAGTTGAGGTTATATTCGGCTTTTGTTATTTTTATTTTTTAATTCTCTACTGTTTACATGCTTCTTGTATCCGAACAGGCGAATTGTTCATGCAGTTGAATTTTGCAACATTTTCTTATTGTTCGGGGCTTAAGCTTCTATTCATTTTTTCATTATTATGTTTTTATGCTTTGTTTTTACGACTAATCCTATGCCACACAGTGAAGTGATCACAGAGAATGACTGGAAATTTGTCCAGCTTGGGCTTGCTCTATTTTAGAACATTTTAGCCATTCAAGACATCTCGTTGCAGTAGAAGGCTGGGAGTCTGCATGCCACTCAATTTTTATCTCTGAGTATCCAATTTTTGGAGCTGTTATTCTTCATTGATTTAGAAGATGAGCTGTTATTTTTGGGAAAATCTGTGTTATAATGCACAATAGTATGAATTGGGATATGCTACTACTGAAAATAGAGCAATATGTTTTTGTGGTGTCCAAGCATGAAAGCTATTGTCACACAGCGAGGTCTGATTTCCAACTGTGAATCAAATTGCTCGAGGTACTTCATATGCAGATTGCTGCAAGTCGCTTTGGCCATCAATCACCTTCAGAGGATGATAATATTGAGATTGCAGTGAAGGTTTGGGTGTTTGTCACAATGCCTGTTGAGGCGTCATCAGATGATATTTAATGACAGATGGGTTATCTATGGGGTTTGAAGTCTCATTACATGTGGCAACACAGTTCTCGATATTTAATGACAGAATGGTAAGCGAACTTTATGCGTAGTTTTTTCCTTTCTCATGGGTTCATTTGTAAGTGTCCCAATTCTCAAACAGATGAATAATGGATGGTGAAAGTATCCTACACATCATAGAACAAAGAACAAGCAACAAGGATTAGGAGTTCCCTTTACCTCTTGGAAATTTGACACATCCATCTCAAATTTCACTACTTGCATTTTCTTTTGGGAAGTTTTTATTGAGGACAGAATAATAAATTTGCATATAGCTCTATGATATCTGTCTAACCATCCTGGCTTTTCCATTTTGCAGATTTGCATGGTAGATTTAGTGCTTAAACTATCACTGGAAGATTCTAAAGAGCCTCAAACAGCTCACATCATTCTTTACAAGTTAGATTTATGATCAGACTGATCAAAGGTGACTCATTTTCCCTTGAATCTGATCAAAACCTTCGACTCTCATGCTAACCCAAAAGGTTTCCCCTTTCATTTCAACAACTTAGAAGTTCATTGTTGATGATGATGTTGCTGTTATATTTATTATTATTACAACTAATTTGATAAGCAATTATTGTTATTATTTTTCTTTATCTTATAACACAATCATATGATAAATTGGGGAATATAATGTCATGACTGCATTGAAATTCTTGACCAAATAGAAAAATGGGAAATTTTGCTGTCTATTTTAAAGCATTGTAATCAATATAGGGTATCATGATGATGAATTAAGTCAACCTTGCCCCTACATTTTTGTGGTTATGAATGCATTGAAAGAAAGTAATATTTCATTCTGTGAATCAAACAGGCCATTAGTTCTTCGAAGACTGATAGTCGAGATGAGTGGGAATTTGAGGTTGTGTCGCTGGGACGATGATGTAAACGGCACTCGCCAATGGGTTCCTAAATGGGCTGCAGTTTCTAATCCATGTGATATTGCTGGGGCTTACGGTGTGTAGCTTGGACTGAAGCAAAACTAATGCCTCCTGCATGTACATGCCTGCTGGGGGCCTCTAATGTGGGAGACGGCGGCCTGTGCTAAGAAAATTCTTCTGTTTCAGCCGCGAAATGTGATAATAATCATCGGAATTCGATTGCTTCCAAGCTGAAGATGTCGATAGTGCAACAAACTAAGTATTATTATCCCATTTCTTCTATTATAGCAAATTACAGTAACATCTCGCCATTATCACAGTGCGGTGATGCTTGTTTATCAGACTCTGATTGTGCTGCTTCCGTGTTGGCTGTTGAACAACTTAGAGTTTGGTGGATTCGAGGACACGAGTTCGACCTTGTTTGTGAAGCTTGGGCCTAAGGGATCACCTGAAGGCAACGCAACAGGATCTGGGGATTCATCTGATAGCCTCCGGGACAAGGTCTTGGTTCTTCCAATTGTTCTCAGCATGACTGTTCTTGTAGGACTCCTCTGCTTCTTGTTATACCACAATGTGTACAGGAGGAGGGCCTTGAAGAGAGCCCTGGAAAGCTCCTTGATTGTGTCCAGTGCTCAAATGAATTTTAGTTACCGCGATTTGCAGCGCAGAACTGGCAATTTGCACAGGTCAGCATATACATATACATATATAGACTTTGAAAGGGATGAAATTGCTTGAACAAAGCCAATTAGACTTGATCAATGAGGTTTAATGTTGCCTATTTTTTTTTTCATGAGGGTTTGGGAGTGTATACAAGATGGGACATTGGTTGCAGTGAAGAAGCTTGACAAGCCTCTTAGGAAGAAGGAATTCATAACTGAAGTGAACACTATTGGCTCTATGCATCACATGAACCTGGTTCGACTCTACGGCTACTGCTCAGAAGGCTCTCACCAGTATGCATTTCATTTCATTGCCTAATACCAATTACCACTAACCATATTTAAATTCTTATCATCCTCTTTGGGGGTCAAGCATACTATATTTTCGAGCTTGTAATGGGGTTGGAATTTGATGATTCTTCACAGGCTTCTGGTTTATGAGTTCATGAAAAACGGTTTCTTGGACAAGTGGATATTTCCCTCAAAGCATTGCTGGGACAGACTGCTAGATTGGGGAACTCGCTTCCATATAGCCATTGCTACTGCACAAGGGATTGCTTATTTTCATGAGTAGTGTAGGAACCGGATCATCCACTGTGATATCAAGCCCGAAAACATACTTCTAGATGAGAATTTCTGTCCAAAAGTTTCAGACTTTGGACTAGCAAAGCTGATGGGCAGAGAACATTAACATGTTATCACTATGGTGAGAAGAACTAGTGGCTATCTAGCTCCAGAATGGGTGAGCAACTGACCTGTTACTGTAAAAGCCGATGTCTACAGTACAGAAAGCTTCTTCTGGAGATCGTTGGTGGCTGGAGAAACCTTGACATGACCTTTGATGCAGAAGACTTCTTCAATCTTGGGTGGGCTTTTAAGGTATAGATCAGTCAAGTTCTTACTTCTGCAGATCACAAATTGTTAAGTGTTTGATATTTTATTAACAAAAATGTCAATTCCTCTAGGAAATGAGTAATGGGACTACGAGAAAAGTTGCAGACAGGCCACTGGAAGGGGCAATGGAGGAAGAAGAGCTGGAAGAGCATTGAAAACCGGCTTTTGGTGCATTCAAGATGAGGTTTTCATGAGGCCTTCAACGGGGGAAGTGGTGAAGATGTTGGAAGGGTCACTTGAAATCAACACACCGCCAATGCCATAGACAGTTCTGTAGCCCATAGAGGAAGGCTTAGACAATGTATACAAAGCCATGAAGAGAGAGTTCAACCAGTTCGGCTTCTTCACCATCAATAGTACCCATCCTTCATCAAGGGCTACATGTAGTTATTCCACAATGTCATCAAGATAGCAAAGGAGAAATGGAACAAATTTGGTTGCTGTCCAAGAATTTTATCCCCATGATACTTTGATACTGTCCAGAAACATAGTATTTATTGACCATTTGTTACCATATATAGGAATGGGGAATGGAACTAGTAGAGAACTTCGCATATATTATTTTTGGGACACAAGGTGCATAATGTTGTTGCTAAGATTTCAAATGGTAAAAGAAATTATATTAATTGCGAAACAAAAACATAAACAATTAGGTTGAGGTATGGAAATCTCGTTCTTTTAAAGGAGATTTAAGCCATTTCTAGTTTGACAATTTCAGAAATCGGGATACTTGACTTCTCTTTGGTTTGTCGCCTCAAGGACACAATGGTCCAAGTGATTTGTTGCTTAGCTCACGTCAATATGTATAAAGCATAGAACTTAAAGCTAGCGCTTCACAAAGAAACCTATTTTTTTTTTGCCAAGAGAAAAAAATAAATAAATAAAGAAGAAAGAAGAAAGAAGAAGGCAGAAGATGACTAAAAAAATGTGTTAAGTTATATGACATTAGGAGGGTGAGTCAAGGCTAATCATAAAGTTTGAAATCTTCAACAATTTCAAAATAATTCAAGCTCTTAAATTTTTATAAGATAAATCCCATTAACATAAATGATATTTAATACTTTTTAATTTCCATAATTTTACATTTGTAACTACAAATTTAATAACCCATTATGCCAACTTTAATCCCTATAACTTTCATATATAACCATAACGTTAGTAACTAGTTTAGATTAACAACTTTGTTCCAAATATTCTTGAATCTAACTCTAATATTTAATTACTTCATGTGATTTACATTGGCCTTGAAAACTTGAAATTATTGTTAATTCCTCCTTAAGGTCATTCAGGTAACTATGCTTGAGTTTGTTCAGGAGAATAATGACATTAAAAGGTGTATGTCAATTTTTATTAGATGATGTAAAAATAACAATATATATATATATATATATATATCGGATTTTGGTGATGAGTGATCAAGTGATCCGTATGAGTGCTTAAGCACTCATAAACACTATTACATATTTTTATTAACTTTCTAATTCCAAATTTTTCATGAAAATTATTCAACAAACTATGAAGAGAATCAAAATATTTAATTTCTAAAATTTAAAGGATTTTCAAAATTTGACAAAATTAACGTATAAGTGAAGAAAGTGAAACTTCAAGGTAAGAAGAATGCGAGGAATCCTCATATTATTTGTACCATTTCTCACATTCTTTACACTTTCTCCAATTTTTTAGTGTTTTAATTTTCTATTTTTTAGGATAATTTACATAATTTCTAAGCTTAATTAATATCAATAAACAATATTATTGTATTTCTAAGTGGAAAAAAAAATTCAAAAAATTATAAAATTTCAAAGGTACGAAAAATGTGAGACATCCCAAATCTCCATTTCTTTGAACTTTTAAAAACTTTTTTGGACCTCATATGACTTGGATATTGATTTGATAGGTTAATTATACTTAAGGGGGTGTTCAATTGATGCTTGAAAAAAATCAAAATAAAAAAAGACTAAGAAATGAGCAAGGATACAAAGAATGTCAGGATGTGATATCCCACATCGGATATGGGGGAAAGTTCTTGACACTATATATGTAAAGACTCCTCTTAATCATGTAGACGTGTTTTAAAGCCATGAGAGTCCCTTTGGGTTCAGAACGAACAATATCTACACGGTTAGATGCAGGTCATTACAAATGGTATCAAAGTCAATCCCTGACCCTGATGTGGGGGTTTGTTTGACCCTATAGGGGGTGTTTGTCTATTTGGCCCTACAATCCTATGGGACACAACAAGGATATTTTGTCTGCATGGAAGGGTGTTTGTGACATCCCACATTGGATATGAGGGAAAGTTCCAAACACTATATATATAGAGACTTCTCTTAATCATGTAGATGTATTTTAAAGTCGTGAGGACTCTTTTGCGTTTAGAGAGAACAATATCTATACGGTTGGGTGCCGAATCTCTACTTCTTTGAATATTTTTTTTTTTACCCAAAAAATCGAAATTCAAAAATACTAAAAAATCAACAAAGATACGAAGAATGTGAGGAATTCTCGCATTCTTTGTACCCTCCACTTTTTTGAACTTAAAAAAAAAAATTGAACATCATATGATTTTGATATTGATTAAGTAAGTTAATTACACTAGGTGGGTATGAGATTGATCGATGCCCGAAAGAATTGAAATCGAAAATTTTAAAAAAAATTAGCAAGGGTATGAAGAGTGTGAGCAATCCTCACATTCTTCATACCTTATCAAATTTCCACTTCTTTCAATTTTTGAAATCTTTTTTGAATGTCATATGGATTGAATATTGATTAAATAAGTTAATTTAGGAGGTGTGAAATTGATGTCTGAAAAAATTAAAATCCAAAAATATTAAAAAATTATCAAAGAGTGTGGAATTCCATATTGTTATTAATTATATTATTATTATTATTATTATTATTTTGTATTTTCAATACTTCAACAATATTTGATGTGATTAAATTTAAAATATAAGAAAGAATTTATTAATACAATTTTCAATTAATAATTAGCACACAACTATCTTAATTTTTAAACACTGTATACTTATTTAAATTTATTTTCATATTTTTATAAAAGTGTAATTACACTTACAATTTATTGAAATTTTTGTAACCATCTTCCCCTTCAAATAAATAAGAATAATGGGATGAGGGTGTTTCTTTCTAACATCTTGTATTTATATTTAAATACTAGAATAAAAAAAAAATTTGTTGTTTATGGTGTCAAATTTCTCGACGCCTTTGAAGAGTGTCATGGGAAAGGCTATTAAGATGCAAACTACATAATTCAAAATGCATTATATGCAACCAAATTATTTACCATGAAATTTATTTATATTGTTTTTCTTTCTAAAGCATTCAAAATGCATGATATGCAATGGAAAAATTTGAGGGAAAATGTTACTGAAATAAAATAGAAAGAAAAAGTAGAATAAAAAAAATGAAAAAAATAAAAAATAAATTTAAAGTCAATAAATTATTTTTACATCTTATTTCAAACTCGTTTTACTTATTTTAACTCATCGATATAAAGATTAAATAATTTTAAAATATATAAAATTTTAATTAATTTTAATTATATTTGATTTTATTTGACATCAAGAGAAACTCATTTTACTAAACATTTTTTTTCCCTTTTTCAGTAGTTTTTGGCAACCAAACATTACCTAAAATTTTGTTAATGCATCTCCCTAGGTGTTTGTGCTCACATATTGGGCCCAAGAATGGGTTCCTGCAACTACCATCAATGGGCTGGGCTGCCCAATCAATAACAAAAGGGCACTCACCTGGGCCTCATGGGCCGAAAAAAATGGAGCCCATACACAACAGTTTTGAACCCAAACATAAATTTCAAGTTCATATATACTTTTAATCTCGTTTATTCATTCATATTAGAAATCTAGATTTAATTAATTCATTCATGTAGATCTGTCTATTAGGAATCAAATTAGAGTGCATAGAAACCAAAATTAAGAGAGAGGATTATACCCAAGGAAGTTTTGTGTGATATGTTGAACTGAAAGTGATAAAAACTAAGACTATGTTTAATTCCGAAAAAGCAATAAGGAAAGAAAAAAAAAATATGAAGAAAAATTATTTTCTCGTATTTTATTTTTCTATGAAAAACATGAAAGGAAAGAAAATATAATTAAAAATTTATTATATATTTTTAAATTATTAATTTCCATATAAAAGAGGAACAAAATGTAAGATGAATTTGAAGTAACAAATAAAAATAATTTATAAGTTTTAAATCCATTTTTTTATTTTCCTTAATATTTTCCTTCTTCTACTTTTTCTTTCTATTTTCTTTCCCTCACATTTTCTCTTGGATTTTCTAAGAACCAAACGTAATATAAAAAATATTTAATATAAAAAACAAATAATATATAAAAAAAACCCAAATAATTTGACATGTGGTATATTGTTGCTAGTCGAAGTAATGGTCGTGGGTGACTTTTAGAAGCCTCCAATAAGAAATGGCCAAAAAACCTATGAGCTTGGCATTTATTTGAGTATCTGGAGGACAATATTTTATTTTTAATTATGTGTTTTAATTCATTATTTTTTTTCTTTAATATTATTTTAGAAATATGTTTAGAGATATGCTAATTTTAGTGCTTATAGTAATATAAAGATTTTGATAATTAAAAATTCGTTTGAAAATGATTTTAGGAAACATTTAACCTATTTAATCTTTAAAATTTTTATAAAAGAGTTGTTTTCAAGTGCTAAAAAGATTAGAGATATTTTCTAAAATTACTATTAAATAAATTCTAAATATAATCGAGTCGTGTGACTATAAATTGCTAGACTTTTCCATGTGATTAATCCTTGGATACTTAGGAATTTGTTTATGTGGGGTAGAGCTTTTGTGAGTTTGTCTGCAATTTTCTCATACTAGAAACAAATGAATGGTCAGAGAAATGAACATAGAAAAGAGAAGATTGAAACACCTTCACCTGCTCCGAAGGTTCGTATGATCTTCATGCCAGCCTCCATGCCTCATTTTCCCGCTTATAAAAAAAGGCCACAAAAGACTTGACTGGTCTGATAAAGCAGGGCCGGAAAAGCGAGCTCGACACGAAGAAACGAAAGCCGGCCAATGCAGTCCGAGAGATCACACAGCGAACTGTTTGAGTCTGGGCTTTTGTTTCTTCGTGTCGATCTTGCTTCTGTCTCTGGCCGGAGGAACAAAATTGTACAGACATGGATGGGAAGAACTCCTATAATATCAAGAGTCCTATCTTTGGATTGTTATAATAATATTATCTTCAAAACAAAATTTATGCAAGTGGGGGTATATTTTTTATTTTTTGTTTTTGAAAATAGGAAGTTTTATACAAAATATAAAAAAATCTTATATGAAAGATAGGTATAATATTGTTATGTTATTTGAAAACATTTTTTAAAATTGAAGGAAGTAAAAAAATTTCAATTCCATAAATTTTTAAATTTTGAAAAAGTCTTTAAGAAGGGTAGGTAAGAGGATGCTTGTTAACGGTTAGAAAATAGTTTTATATGTTTTAGAACAAAAGAATAATAAAAAAAAACATGCTTAGTGATTAGAAAACAGTTTATGCTCTTAAAAACAAAAAATGGGAGTGTTTTTAGATAATATCTTTTAATTTTTAAAATTATTTTTGTTTATTGAAAAATAATCATACAAAATGCAGAATGATTATGAGTAAAGTATTACATGTGAAACTTATTTTTAAAAAATATTTAAAAACATAAAAAAAAGTTAATAACAGTTCAAGTTTCCAAACAAACTATTATTTTACAAAATATTAAATAACAATTTTAAAAAATAGTTTTAAAAAATACTTTTCGAACACAGTTTAAATTTTTTTCTTTTTGTATAAAAATTCTTATATTTTGTATAAGAGTTTTTATTTTTAAAAATAAAAAAATAAGAAATATATTCAAAGATATTTAATAAACAATAAGAATTCAAAAGAGAAAGCCTTAAATTTTATGTTATTGTTGTAAAATGAGAATAAATGTGACTCAAATAATAGTAGGGATGACTATGTATTACTTTAATTATATATATATATATAGAGGGGGGAGGGGAGGAAAAGAAATCAAAGAGAAGTGTTGAGAGAATGAAAGAAAGAGAGAGAGAGAATGAGCGGAAGAGAATTTCTTTCTTTTTCTCAAGATGCTCTTACATGGGGTGTAAGAAGCCTTTTATAGGATTCATAATATGAACTCCCATTACTCATCTTAAAGATGAGTAAATGGAGTTCATAAATGACCATCAATGTGGTCATTCATTACTTTGTTTACAACATTCCCCATTGGATGACCACCATATTAAAAGAATATGTCTCATTAAAACCTTACTAGTAAAAAATCTTATAGGAAAAACCTAGCAAAGGAAAAAGAGTACAATATTCTTTTCTTGGTATATTAGGACTGCCTCGTTAAAAACCTTGCCAGTAAAACCCAGTAGGACAAAACCTGGATGAAGGAAAAAAGAGTACAGTACACTAACACCCTTTTACAAGCATACTCCCCCTCATGTCGATATCCTTGAGTTGACGCATTCCAATCATGTATATTAATTTCTTGAATGTTGAGGTTGACAATGATTTTGTGAATAAATCTGCTAGATTATCACTTGAGCGTATTTGTTACACATCAATTTCACCACTCTTCTAGAGTTCATGTGTATAAAAGAATTTTGGTGAAATGTGTTTAGTTCTATCTCTTTTAATATAACCCCTTGTTATTTGTGTAATGCATGTAGCATTATCTTCAAATAATATTGTTGGGTCACATTTGATAGAGGAGAGTCCACATGATTCCCGAATATGATGGATCATAGATCTTAGCCTTATACATTCATGACTTGCATCATGAATTGCCAGTATTTCTGAATGATTTGATGATGTGGCCACCATTGTTTGTTTGACAGATCTCCATGAAATAGCAGTACCATTGCAATTAAACACATACCCTATTTGTGACCTACCTTTATGTGGATCTGAAAGATATCCTACATCTGCATATCCAAGCAATTGTTGTTTTGATTCCGTTAAGTAAAATAAACCTATATCAGTAGTTCCGCAAATATAACATAATATATGTTTGATACCATTCCAATGTCTTCGAGTTGGAGTGGAACTGTATCTTGCTAATAAATTGACAGAAAAAGCAATGTCTGGATGTGTACAATTGGCAAGATACATAAGTGCACCAATAGCACTAAGATATGGTACTTTAGGACCAAGTAACTCTTCATTTTTTTCGCAAGGACGAAATGAGTCATTTTTCACATCAAGTGATCGGACAACCATTGGAGAACTTAAATGATGCGCTTTATCCATATAAAAACGCTTCAAAACTTTCTTAATGTATGTTGATTGATGTACTAAAACTCCATTTGGAAAATGCTCGATCTGCAGGCCGAGATAAAATTTTGTTTTTCTAAGATCTTTCATCTCAAATTCCTTTTTCAAGTAATTTGTTGTTCTTGTGAGCTCTTCAGGAGTTCCAACAAGATTTAAGTCATCGACATACACTGTAATAATTGCAAATCCGGTTTCTGATTTCTTAATGAAGATGCATGGGCATGTAGGGTTATTCACATATCCTTCTTTTAGCAAATATTCGCTAAGACGATTGTACCACATGCGTCCAGATTGCTTTAATCCATACAAGGATCGTTGTAACTTGATTGAGTACATGCTACGAGACTTTGTACTATTTTCTCCAGGCAATTTAAATCCTTTAGGGATTTTTATGTATATATCATTATCCATGGATCTGTATAAATATGCTGTAATAACATCTATGAGATGCATATCCAATCCTTCTGAGACTGCCAAACTGATTAAGAAATGAAATGTGATTACATCCATGACGGGAGAATATGTTTCCTCGTAGTCAATACCAGGTCTCTACGAGAAACCTTATGCTACTAATCGTGCTTTATATCTTATGATCTCATTATTCTCATTGCGCTTTCGTACAAATACCCATTTGTACCCAACAAGCTTTACATCTTCAGGTGTTTGGACTACAGGTCCAAAAACTTCTTGTTTTGTTAATGAGTTTAACTCTGCTTGTATAGCTTATTTCCATTTTGGCCAATCATTTCTATGTCGACATTCTTCCACATTTCATAGTTCGGGATTTTCATCATTTCTTATGACTTCAGAGGCCACTTGGAAAGCAAAAATATTGTTAATAAAAATATTATTTCGATCCCATTTTTCTCCCGTGTGTACATAACTTACTGAGATCTTACAATTTTCAGGTACCTGTGAATTTTCAGGGGCTTCTCGTTCAATATGTGGCTCTTCATGGGCTTCTTGTTCAATATGTGCCTCTTCAGGGGCTTTCTGCATTATTTATGTCTCTTCTAGGGCTATAGATTTATCAATTTTAAATTGATCAGTCATTTTGATGGCCTCTTCTAGAGTGCCAAGTTTTTCTTGGGTTCTCATCTTCTGGGAAGTTACATCCTTTGAGCCGACAAGTTTACCACACTTCAGGCGTATCTTAGATTCATTTGTTAATTGTCCTACAGGGACATCAATCCGTGCTGGAGTATTTGCAGTCGGGATATGTGACTTTGTCACTTTCTTTGTATTAATGAATGTATCTGGTAATTGATTTGCAAGATTTTGCAAATGAATGATCCTTTGGAAGATGGGTCATAGTAGATGTCTTCCAACTAATTTCTCATGGTTCTCCAGGAATCGACTTTTCTCCCCCTAATGACGGGAAAACACTCTCATTAAAATGACAATCCGCAAAATGGGCAGTAAAAACATCGCCTGTCAAATGTTCAAGATATCTTATGATAGATGGAGAATCAAAACCTACATAAATCCCAAGTCTTCGTTGGGAACCCATTTTAGTGCATTGTGTAGGTGCAATTGGTACATATACTGCATAACCAAAGATTTGTAAGTGAGAGATATTTGGTTGTTTTCCAAGCACAAGTTGTGAAAGAGAGTATTCATGGTAAGTTGTAGGTCGAATACGGACTAAAGCTACAACATGCATAATAACATGTCCCTGGGCAGAAGTAGGTAATTTGGTTTTCATTAGTAATGGTCGAGCTATTAATTGGAGACGTTTGATGAAGGATTCTGCTAAACCATTTTGGGTATGAGTATGAGCAACAAGATGCTCAATATTTATCCCTACTGACATGCAATAGTTAATGAATGTTTGAGAAGTAAATTCGCTAGCATTATTAAGACGTATTGTCTTAATTGGATAATCTGGAAATTGTGCTCTTAATCTGATTATTTGTGCAAGGAGTTTAGCAAAGGCAATATTACGTGTAGAAAGAAGACAAACATGTGACCACCTAGTAGAAGCATCTATTAAGACCATAAAATAACGGGATGGTCCACATGGTGGATGGATAGGCCCATATATGTCCCTATGTATTCTTTCTAAAAAGACTGGTGACTTAGATATGACTTTAGTAAAAGATGGTCTGATTATTAATTTACTTTGTGAGCAGGCAACACATGAGTATTCATTGGGTGAAAGAATCTTCTAATTCTTTAGTGGATGCCCATGTGAGTGTTCGATTATTCGACGCATCATTGAAGACCCTGGGTGACCTAGCCTGTCATGCTAAATGACAAAAACTTTTGGGTCGTTGAACTTCTGGTTCATGACAACATATGATTCAATAGGCTTTATAGTTGTATGATACAACCCAGAGGAGAAAGTCGAGAGTTTTTCCATTATAAGCTTCTGGCCAGATATAATGGAAGTAATGTAAAGATATTCTATATTATCTTCATTCATAGTTTCAATATGATATCCATTTTTGCGGATATATTTAAAACTGAGCAAATTTCTTCTGGATTTGCTAGAATATAAAGTGTAATTTATATGGAATCTAGTTCCATTTGGCAACGTTATGTTTGCTCTTCTAGAACCTTCAACTAAGTTTGTAGTACCAGATATGATACTTACATTAGCGTTTATTAATGTCAATTCAAGGAAATATCTTTTATCAAGAACAATTGTGTGCGTGGTCGCACAGTCTGCGAGACATACATCTTTCTCATTCATCTTGAGACCAAATAACACATGGATTTCAGATATAACAAAATAAAACAAGACATAATGTAAATAACAAAGTAAATCAGATGTAAATATAAGACATTATAATATATTATTTCATATATAAAGTAACATTAATTAATGTTAATTTTCTCATCATTTATCAAATGGTATGTTTTTTCATTAGGACCTCCAAAGAAATCAATGTCATAGTAGGTTAGGTCCAATCCATCACCATTGGTAAAGTTCATCTCTATCTCTTTTCCTTTTGCTTTTATTGATGCTTGGTAAAGGTCGACTAAATGTTTGGGCGTACGACAGGTTCGCGACCAATGCCCCTTCATACCACATCTATAACAATTATTCTCATGGTTCTTAGGAGGTTTTTCTTGTAAATGCTTCCCATTTTCTTGTATTGTCTCAGTATTGTTCCATTTCTGGTGGTGTAATGAGGCTTTCATTTTCTGAGAATTATTACTATAAGAACCATGGTATCGGGGATTTCTTCCAGGATCACGACCACGTCCATGAGTTTGGGATGATATTGCATTCACTTCAGGGAATGGTTCAGATCCAGTTGGACGAGATTGGTGATTTCTCATCAAAAACTCATTATTTTGTTTAGTAACAAGAAGACATGATATTAATTCAGAATATTTTGTAAATCTACGCTCTTGATATTGCTGCTGCAGGAGCACATTCAAGGCATGAAACGTAGTAAAAGTTTTCTCTAACATGTCTTCTTCTATGATTTTTTCTCCATACAACTTTAATTGAGAGCTGATTTTGAAAAGTGTGGAGTTGTATTCACTAATAGTTTTAAAATCTTGCAACCTTAGGTGCATCCAATCATATCGAGCTTTTGGGAGAATCACAGTTTTCTGGTGGTCATATCTTTCCTTCAAATTACTCCATAGAGTAAAAAAGTCCTTTACCGTAAGATACTCATTTTTTAAACCTTCATGGAGGTGATGGCGAAGGAAAATCAATGCTTTTGCGCGATCCTGCAGGGATGCTTGATTTCCTTCTTTGATTGTAGCTCAAAGGTTCATTGCATCAAGATGTAATTCGGCATCAAGGATCCAAGATAGATAATTCTTTCCCGAAATGTCAAGTGCCACAAATTTGAGTTTTGTGATATTTGACATTGTCAAATAACTTCATATATATGACAAAACAATATTATTAGAATCAATTATAATAACTTGATAGCATTGGTATAACTTTGATTATAAACAAAATCAAATAATTTGTTTATAACTTTTAACAATATGTAATAAAACAAATCAACAATAATATAAATATGTAAAATTTTATCCTATATAAATAACTTCAAGTATAAGATACGAGAATTACCTTCAAAACAATTCGTCCTGATAACGTGTTGTAAAAGGAGAATAAATGTGACTCAAATAATAGTAGGGATGACTATGTATTACTTTAATAATATATATATAGAGGGAGAGAGGGGAGGAGGGGGAAGAAATCAAAGAGAAGTGTTGAGAGAATGAAAGAAAGAGAGAGAGAGAATGAGAGGAAGAGAATTTATTTCTTTTTCTCGGGATGCTCTTACATGGGGTGTAAGAAGCCTTTTATAGGCTTTATAAAATGAACTCCCATTACTCATCTTAAAGATGAGTAAATGGAGTTCATAAATGACCATCAATGTGGTCATTCATCACTTCATTTACAACAGTTATTAATTTGTTGTATTACTTAGAGGGGGTGAATGAATTGAAAGCACTATGGAGGTAAGCTTTTTAGTCTTTTCACCTTATCCTCTTTATACATAATGTCTCCATCAATGATGTTTAGTATGTTCCTTATTTTTGTTTTACTTAAGTGTTCTTGTATTGTAGCCCTCTCAAGACTCTTCCTCTTCACTCCAAACAAGTTAATTGTCTTCATATCAAAGTAACATAAGTTGATTTTCTTAGAGGGCTAATGCTACTTATGTGATTATTTCTTTTACAAAAGTTGCAAATAGTACTATTTGAGGATTCCTTGACAAAATAATTTTTAAATTTTTTTATTTTTTATTTTTATAGAGCTTGTATCCTAATCCCTTTATTGCAAAGATTATTTTTTTACTTGCCAAAATTATCAAAATTCTTGTCCCTATTTGAGAATTTTGAAAGAGAAGAGATTAACTAATGAATTTTCTTTTCAAGTAAGTATATATTTTATTCCAAGGAAAACCTTAGCCTTTTTTAGATATTTTAAACTCCCCTTTTAAGTCATTAATTTCAACTTGAAGAGAGATGATTTTCTTTTTAAGATAAGCCTGAAAGTTATTTGATCTAGTTTAGGTAACACCTAGAGGAGTTGAATGGGTGTTTAAACTTTTCTGCTAAAAAAATAATTATTTTATAATCATATAACAAACATTTTTTTTCAATTTAGGAAAGCCTAAAAACACTCAATACAAAAACATAAGATTTTTATATGGAAAACCACCCATATCATGTGCGGATGTAAAAACGACAAGGTCAGACTTTTAATCATTAATAAACTATTTGAAAGTATTACACATGGTTTTAGTTGGTGGAAGCTATCGTTAAGTCTTACTACCCAACACCTACAATGCACTTCACATTTGCGATATAGCACTACGTGTGCTCTTAGTGGATCTAACCTCAGTGTTTGAGAAGATGTAGATCTCATTTTCAATCCAACATAAGCGAAAACAACATTCCTTGAGAGTTTTAGGAATAAGATGACGAATTTGGTTTTTCAAAAAATTTGCATCAAACCAAAAACCTTTTTAGGTAAAACATTTATAGGCATAAGAAGCTAGCGGACTAGATCTAAAATTTTCCAAAATAAGACCTTAAAAAAAAAAAAAATTAGAAAATCAAAGTTCCAAAAATTTTGGAGAATTCTATCATGGGTGTTTGAGTGCTCAAGGAGATTTTTTAAACTTTCTAAAAATTCTTTTAGCTTGGTTTTAAAACCATTAGTTCGCACTATGCCTTAACAAACACCAATTTGTCATTCTTGAACCTTTTGATTTTTACTTGTGCCACCCTGATTGATCACATAACAACTTTGAGTCTTCAATGAAGAGTAAAACACAATTTAGAAAGATTCTAAACTAGAATGAAAGGAACAAAATTGTTAATCTTAAATTATATAGCCTAATATACCAACAATCTTCTCCTATGATAATTTTATGAAAAAAAAATACAAATTACATAAACCCCCTAATACTCTTCAATGGAGTTTAAGAATCTCTCAATAACTCTCGTCTAAACCAAATCATTCTTGAACATGTAGATGATGATAAATCACATCTAAAAGTGGGCAATACCCCACTACTTGTGACCTGCACACACAAACCAACCAAGTACCCAAGTAAAACAATATGTGAGAGAAAACACAACTCATAAATTCTATCAAATCAAGGTAAGAGTAGATGGATGTGAGTCATGCATACAATGGATATCAAATCAATAGTATCAATAAATTGTCTTCCCCTTTTTGTCACAAAAATGACAAAGAAGGAATAAACAATGAATGCACATAAGAGAAAGAGAAACAATTAAGCAAAAGAACTTCAACTTATTTTTAGAATGCTTCTTTCTTGGTAAGATCTCTTAAGAAACCCTTCTTGAAAATAGTATTTTTTTCTTTTGTTTTGTTTTTTATGATGGAAAATTGTTTTCTACCTTAAAAACTATATTTGGTAAAATTTCACTAAAATAAGTTTTTGAAAATAAGTTATTTTTTGGAACAAACGCTTTTAAATATCTATATATATATATATATATATATATATATATATATATATATATATTGTAGAATATTTCTAGAAATAGTTGAAAATATGAAAAATGTTTCGAGAACCTTTGTATTTTAGATTTGTGCACTTCAGTTTCATGAACAATATTAAACTAAGAAAACTGTTTTTTATATGCTAATTTCTAAATAAAATTTTGTTGTTGGAAATAATTAAAATTTATTTTAAAAAACTATTTTTCAAGAATTATTTTTGAAAACGTTGCTAAAAAGACAAAAGTCCTTGGTCATTTTTTTTTTCTTTTATATTTTTATCTTTATCTAAGAGGCCGGTCTTTTTTTTTTTTTTTTTTAATGTTCCATAATCCTTGTGATATTATAACGTGTAATTCATTTATTTGACTTCAAAAGTTAAGAAATAATGACACTTTCATTATTGTAGTTTGTCTTGTAGTAAGAGACTTAAAAATCCATGTACAAGAGGTCTTCGTTTCTTATGTCAAGTCAACAAAATGGAGGTGGAAGAAATAATGAACTTTCATTATTGTAGTTTGTCTTGTAGCAAGAAACTTAAAAATCCATGTATAAGAGGTCTTCCTTTCTTAAGTCAGGTCAACAAAATGGAAGTGGAAGAAATAATGAACTTTCATTATTGTAGTTTGTCTTGCTAAAAGCCATGTATAACGGGTCTTCGTAAGTCAAATCAATAAATCAAATTAAAAGAAATAATAAACTTTCATTATTGTATTTTATCTTGTAGTGAGAGACTTAAAAAGTCATGTATAATGGGTCTTCTTTTCTTAAGTTAAGTCAATAAATCACAATAAATCAAATTAAAAGAAATAATAAACTTTTATTATTGTATTTTATATTGTAGCAAGAGACTTAAAAAGCCATGTATAACAAGTCTTCCTTTCTTAAGTCAAGTCAATAAATCAAATTAAAAGAAATAATAAATTTTCATTATTATACTTTGTTCTTGTAGTAAGAGACTTAAAAATCCATGTACAAGAGGTCTTCGTTTCTTAAGTCAAGTCAACAAAATGGAGGTGGAAGAAATAATGAACTTTCATTATTGTAGTTTGTCTTGCTAAAAGCCATGTATAACGGGTCTTCGTAAGTCAAATCAATAAATCAAATTAAAAGAAATAATAAACTTTCATTATTGTATTTTATCTTGTAGCGAGAGACTTAAAAAACCATGTATAACAGGTCTTCTTTTCTTAAGTCAAGTCAATAAATCAAATTAAAAGAAATAATAAACTTTTATTATTGTATTTTATATTGTAGCAAGATACTTAAAAAGCCATGTATAACGGGTCTTCTTTTCTTAAATCAAGTCAATAAATTAAATTAAAAGAAATAATAAACTTTTATTATTGTATTTTATATTGTAGCAAGAGACTTAAAAAGCCATGTATAACAAGTCTTCCTTTCTTAAGTCAAGTCAATAAATCAAATTAAAAGAAATAATAAATTTTCATTATTATACTTTGTTCTTGTAGTAAGAGACTTAAAAATCCATGAACAAGAGGTCTTCGATTCTTAAGTCAAGTCAACAAAATGGAGGTGGAAGAAATAATGAACTTTCATTATTGTAGTTTGTCTTGTAGCAAGACACTTAAAAATCCATGTATAAGAGGTCTTCCTTTCTCAAGTCAAGTCAACAAAATGGAAGTGGAAGAAATAATGAACTTTCATTATTGTAGTTTGTCTTGCTAAAAGCCATGTATAACGGGTCTTCGTAAGTCAAATCAATAAATCAAATTAAAAGAAATAATAAACTTTTATTATTGTATTTTATCTTGTAGCGAGAGACTTAAAAAGCCATGTATAACGAGTCTTCTTTTCTTAAGTCAAGTCAATAAATCAAATTAAAAGAAATAATAAACTTTTATTATTGTATTTTATATTGTAGCAAGAGACTTAAAAAGCCATGTATAACGGGTCTTCTTTTCTTAAGTCAAGTCAATAAATCAAATTAAAAGAAATAATAAAATTTTATTATTGTATTTTATATTGTAGCAAGAGACTTAAAAAGTCATGTATAACAAGTCTTCCTTTCTTAAGTCAAGTCAATAAATCAAATTAAAAGAAATAATAAATTTTCATTATTATACTTTGTACTTGTAGCAAGAGACTTAAAAATCCATGTAAGAGGTCTTCATTTCTTAAGTCAAGTCAAGTCAAGTCAATAAATCAAATTGGAAGTTTTTCCTTTTTTTTTTTTTTAAACCAACTTCTACTATTACTTTTATTAGTTATTTTGATCATTTGATTAAATATTGAATTATTATTATTTTTTTTAAATTTTCAAGTACAAACCATTTCATGTTAAAAAATTTAAAGTGGATCTAACTTTCTTTACAAGTTAAGATATCTTGATTAAGGGATAAATAATGGATTGTAATATTTCAACTTTAATTAAGTTAATTTATCAATATTCAAACTAAGTTGGAGATAAAAAAAAAAAAAAAAAAAAAGACAGCACCTCAATTTTAGTTTTCCATTACACATGGTTATTTCTTTTTCTTCTTTTTCCTTTGCTTATTTGACACGCAATGACAACTCTAGTCATCATACCTTTCAAGACTCGAAGCTCACAAAAACTTTCAGTCTTTTCATCATATCTTTTAAAATTCTTGTCACTCATAAAGAATTTAAGACTTAATTTTAATAAATTCATATTTTTACAACTATAACTAAGAGCTTTGGCCTATTAAAAAATGAATCAAAAATACTTTGCAAGACATTAAAAGTTTATAATTATTTCTTTTACCTTAAATGTAGTTGTTATGTGTTTGCTAGTTCACAAATTTGAGCGTGGACCGTGGCGACCTGCAGACCCGGAGGGGCAGCGTTGTCTAACAGATTTTAGAAAATTCGTGCAACTAGCCATATGGATTTTGGACTAAAATAAAAAATAAGACTTTATTTTTGTTATTTCTTTTATCAAGATATCTTAATTAATAATTCAAAAATGTTAATAATAAATTATAAAAGAGATTTTTGCTACTCTTCGAAATTATAAAAAAGTTTATACACTCATAAAACAAATAAATGTATCTTCTAATAAATAAATTTTTATTAAAATAAATAAATATATATATCTACTTTGACTTTATTAACATGAAGTAAATTGTAGGTATCTTAAGTTAGATTTCTTATTGATTAAAGAAAAAGACCATTCAAGGTTTAGCTAGATGGAAAAAAAAAATTTATTTATTAGAAAATTCATTTTTTTTTTAATGATGAATCATTGATAATGATATATAAAAATAATTTATATATCATATATTAATATTACTTTATAAATATTTTTTAGTTTTCTTTTTTAATCATAAATTTAATTTATAATTAAAAAATTTATTTTGTAAAATAAATAACTAAAATAATAAATTTATGATATATGAGATATACATATCTTATATCTTAATATGAAATTAACATATCTCGTGTGAAAAGAATAAAAAAAGAGTGAATAATATATTTCACCACTTATACTATCTCATCATTAATTAAATATAAAATTTGATGTAATATCTTCTCTTTTATCATGTTATATTTGGTCAACCAAACATAACCTATAAAGCTAAAATTATAGAAATGAAATGCAAGAGACCTTATTGAAAAATTGAAAGTAAAATTATTGATTTTTGAAAGCAAATATTGATAATATTATAAAATTTTCACTAACATAAATTAAAAAATTCAAGGAAAAAAAAAACATAACACTATCCTCACAAGTCCGTTATATTGTCTTTTTCATACTAGAAATCCTTATAATCAACTTTCCTTTTTATATGTTTTAAAAAGATTTTTTTATTACTAATTTAGATTAAAAAAAAAGAAAAAAAACCTTTCAACCAACCACACATGTGACACATGGTGGTGGTTGTTTTTAAATTTCAATAAAAGATTTTATAATTATTAAGAAAAGAAAAAAATGTTAAAAAAGTGATTATTTTTATTTGGTTTTATTATGAAATATACGAAAGTAAAAATATATAATTAAGATTAATAAAAAACTTATATATTTTAAAATTATTTAATCTTTATTTTTAAAAATTAAATAAAAAATAAATTTAAAATAAAATATAAAAATAATTTATTAATTTTAAATTTATTTTTATTTCTCTTTCACTTGTCCTTTAAGACGTGTTGCGTGTAAAATACCATAAAACAAGTCATATCACCATGCTCAAGATTTCAACATGGTAAGTGTAGCTTTTGAAGAGTTTTCCACGTGATTAATACTTGGATACCTGGATTTTCTTTGGGTGGGGTTGGGCTTTTGTAAGTTTCTCTGCAATTTTCTCCTACTTGGAAACAAATGAATGGTCAAAGAGAGGAACTCAGTGAAGAGAAGATTAATGAAATTAATCATATAAAAATTTCTCTAATTTTAATTTTAAAATAAATATTAACAATATTTTTTTCAAATATAAATAATAATATTTGAAAAATATTATCAGTAAATTGCCTTTTCAATTTTTTTCTCTAATTGTCATTTTAAATGAATATTAAAATCCTTTTAGTAAAATTTATGAATTTAGTAAAATATTAATATCTATATTTTACAATTTTTAATAAAGTTTTATCATTTTTAATAAAAAAAAATTTATATAAGTTGTGTTTGTCTTATTATCATCACTATTTACAAAATTTATCTTTAAATTATTTATTTTAAAAATTATTATTTATTAAGAATCATTTTTACAAAAGGTAAAAAATAATTACCATATAAATATAAATTAAAAGTGGAGGTTATATTTGTTAATTATTTTTAAAAAAGGATTTCAAAACATTACTTTCTCCAAAAATAACAATAATAATAATATAAACACAATATTTACTCAAAATATTACGTAAATGAAAAACTTAAAAATAATATATATTTGTTTTTTTTTTAAATATTTTTAGTCATAATTAAAGGTCATCTACTCAACATGTTGGTGGGAATGGTATATAAGTCAATGCCTGCTTTGCTCACAAATCAAAAACCAAAACTTGCTAATCCTTGTTATTACACACTATCCTTGCTCTGTGTTGAACATGGCTACAAGCCCCTTTCGATATTTTATTTCCCTTTTTCTGCTTTTGCTCTGTTTCGAAGCCTGTTTGAGGGTGGGTGACGCTAAAGTTGGGTGCATAGAGAGGGAGAGGCAGGCTCTCCTTCACTTCAAACAAGGTGTTTTCGATGACTATGGACTTCTTTCTTCGTGGGGGGATGCGGAAGACAAAAGAGATTGTTGCAAATGGAGAGGAGTGGAGTGTAACAACCAGACGGGTCATCTGATCAGGCTTGATCTTCATGCTCCGTTTGATCGAATGGGTTTTACCCAATCTTTGAGAGGTAAGATATCTCAGCTTGGTCCTTCATTGGCAGAGTTTGTCTCAGCAGTTTGTCTCAGCAGAATATAATTCTCTTTTTTCCCAATTTTACAGGAATTCTTCCCACTCAACTCGGAAATCTTTCCAATTTGCAATTCCTTGATCTTGGACGTAATTATGCTATGACCTGTGGAAACCTTGACTGGCTTTCTCACCTTCCTTCGTTAACACACCTTGACTTGAGTTTGGTTAATCTTAGTAAAGCAATCCATTGGCCACAAGCAATTAATAAAATGCCTTCCCTAACTGAGTTATACTTGAGTGGTACTCAGCTTCCTCCGATTATTCCAACAATATCCATTTCCCATATTAATTCCTCCACTTCTCTTGCTGTGCTTGATCTCTCCTCGAATGGTCTCACTTCTTCAATATACCCATGGTCGTTCAACTTCAGTAGCAGCCTTGTTCATCTTGATCTCTCTTCGAACGAGCTACGTGGTTTAATTCCGGATGCTTTTGGAGACATGACTACTCTGGCATATCTTCGTCTCTCTTGGAACGAGCTACGTGGTTCAATTCCGGATGCTTTTGGAGACATGACTACTCTGGCACACCTTGACCTTCAGTCTAATCATCTAAATGGATCAATTCCGGCTGCTTTTGGAAACATGACTACTCTGGCATATCTTGATCTCTCTTCGAACGAGCTACGTGGTTCAATTCCGGATGCATTTGGAGACATGACTACTCTGGCATATCTTGATCTCTCTTTGAATCAACTACGTGGTTCAATTCCGGATGCTTTTGGAGACATGACTACTCTGGCACACCTTGACCTTCATTCTAATCATCTAAATGGATCAATTCCGGATGCTTTTGGAAACATGACTACTCTGGCATATCTTGATCTCTCTTTGAACGAGCTACGTGGTTCAATTCCGGATGCTTTTGGAAACATGACTAGTCTGGCATATCTTGATCTCTCTCGGAATCAACTTGAAGGTGAGATTCCGAAATCCTTGACAGATTTATGTAATTTACAGAAATTATTATTGTCTCGGAACAATCTCACTGGACTGAAGGAAAAAGATTATCTGGCCTGCCCTAATAACACATTAGAGGTTTTAGATTTATCTTATAATCAATTGAAAGGGTCATTTCCCGATCTTTCTGGATTTTCACAGTTGAGAGAATTACATCTTGAATTCAATCAACTAAACGGAACTTTACCTGAAAGTATTGGACAACTAGCTCAACTTCAAGTGTTGTCCATTCCTTCAAATTCATTGCGAGGCACTGTCTCGGCAAACCACCTTTTTGGTCTCTCCAACCTGATTTACTTAGACTTATCTTTCAACTCCCTTACATTCAACATAAGCCTTGAGCAAGTTCCCCAGTTTCAAGCCCAAAATATAATATTGGCCTCTTGCAAATTAGGCCCACGTTTTCCTAATTGGCTTCAAACTCAAGAAGTTTTGAGCGAACTTGATATCTCTGCTTCTGGAATTTCAGATGTCATTCCCAATTGGTTTTGGAATTTAGCTTCAGATTTACAATCGTTAAACATTTCCAACAATCACATCTCAGGGACTTTGCCAAATTTACAAGCAACTCCTTTAATGTTGGATATGAGTTCAAATTGCTTGGAAGGTTCAATACCACAATCTGTTTTCAATGCTGGATGGTTGTATCTCTCCAAGAACTTGTTTTCAGGCTCAATTTCTTTATCGTGCGGGACTACTAATCAGCCTAGTTGGGGTTTGTCTCATCTTGACCTCTCAAATAATCGACTATCAGGAGAACTATCCAATTGTTGGGAGCAGTGGAAAGGTTTAATTGTTCTTAATTTGGCAAATAATAATTTTTCTGGGAAAATTAAAAATTCGATTGGCTTGTTACATCAGATGCAAACATTGCATTTACGTAACAATAGTTTTACTGGAGCACTGCCTTCGTCCTTAAAGAACTGCAGAGCTTTGCGTCTTATAGATTTGGGAAAAAATAAATTGTCAGGAAAAATAACCGCATGGATGGGAGGAAGCCTGTCAGATTTGATCGTTCTCAACCTAAGATCTAATGAATTTAATGGAAGCATACCTTCAAGTCTTTGTCAACTGAAACAGATTCAAATGTTGGACCTCTCTAGCAACAATCTATCAGGAAAGATACCAAAATGTCTCAAAAATTTAACAGCCATGGCTCAAAAAGGAAGTCCGGTCCTTTCTTACGAAACATATTACAATTTGAATATCCGACGTTACTATGTTGATAGTACATTGGTTCAATGGAAAGGAAAAGAACAAGAGTACAGGAAAACTCTTAGACTCATCAAGAGCATTGATTTTTCAAGCAATAAATTAATTGGTGAAATTCCTATAGAAGTAACTGATTTGGTAGAATTGGTGTCATTGAATTTATCAAGAAACAATTTGATTGGATCAATCCCTACAACAATTGGTCAATTGAAATTATTGGATTTTCTTGATCTATCTCAAAACCAACTTAATGGTAGAATTCCGGATAATCTTTCTCAAATAGCCGATCTAAGTGTTTTAGACCTATCAAATAACACCTTGTCAGGTAAAATTCCATTAGGCACTCAATTACAAAGCTTTGATGCCTCCACATATGCGGGAAATCCTGGACTTTGTGGACCACCTCTTTTGAAAAGGTGTCCTGAAGATGAACTTGGGGGAGTCTCCTTCACTAGTGGTCTTAGTAGTAAAAAAGAGGACATTCAAGATGATGCAAATAATATATGGTTTTATGGAAATATTGTTCTTGGATTCATCATCGGATTTTGGGGAGTTTGTGGCACTTTACTATTCAATAGTTCATGGAGATATGCCTATTTCCAGTTGTTGAGCAAGATAAAGGATTGGTTGTACGTGACAACAATAGTAAATATGAATAGAATACGAAGGAGCCTGCAAGGTTAAATGGTAAGACTTCTCAAATTCTCTTTTTAGTTTTTCGAGTAAAATGTGTTAACTTCTATTTATTATCCAACAATTAAGAATAAAAAGTACACTTTATGCTACTACTCAAATCCCTCTTCTATTATTTGATTGACCTTCCACAATATATTTATGAAAGCTTAGATTTTGCAAATAGAAGCATCAATAAAATAAGCAAGCCTAGAAGATTTTAATATACTTTTTTGTAATAGTTGTGCATATTTAGCTTTCATTGTGTAAAGATTAATCTTATAGGTTGAGGATCATAGTTGAAGAATTATGATTATTATTTTTATTTCTATCTTACTTCAAGTTACGATTTTTTCTTTTAAATGTTAAGTTAATTTGTTGTCTTCAAATATTATAAGTGCATTAAAAGTTCAATTGTAAGTAACATGCTAAAACCTTCGTTTCTACTAATCAAGAAGAGTAACTCCGCGACTAAGAAATTATTCCAAATTGATGAGCATTGTTGCATTTCATCTTTGTATTACAGGACTTCAGCTGGGTTGCATCTCAAGGATTAGTAGGTGATATATGCTTTTGAGTAACGGGAGTATTTATGATGGGATAGTTACATGCCTTAATGCAAAAGCTTGCCATCGGATAAATGACATCGGCATGTATTAAGTTTGCTTATTTGGTAGTTAGCATGGCTTTAAGTTTCTCGTGTTATATTCTATTTAGAACTTTTTAAACATTAATTTTTGCTATTATATGTACGACTTTGTATTTTGTTGCTCTAAAATTTATTTGTTATTTTTGTAGAATCAAATATTAGAGGCCTTTGTAGGGGGATGTTAAAAAATACTTCGTCTTAGAAAAATATTTTTTTTTTGCTCAAAAACAAAGTTTATTTTTGGGGAAATGCAATGTGATAATACCCATTAGTATGAAATGGGATATGCTACTACTGAAAACAGAGCACTCTGTTTTTCTGGTGCTCAAGCATGAAAGCTACTGTAACACAGAGAGGTCTGATTTCCAACCGTGAATCAAATTGCTTGCGGTACTCCATATGCAGATTGCTGGAAGTCACTTTGGGCATCAATCATCTTCAGGGGATGATGATGATGGGAATTGGATTAGCGGCAGTAAAGACCAACTATGGAAAGTTTGCTAAAAACCTCCCATTTCTTTATTTTGGTTTTTGCTTTTGTAAATAACAGTGTTATCCAAAATTTGTGTTGGTTGCTCAAGTTTTGTAAAAGCTATTCAACCAATACAAATCGCTACATAATATGCATTTTGCCGAAGATGTGTGATGATTTGGAGCTCTCTCTCCAATGCCATACCAGGTTACAACTGAAACAAGCATCTTATTTAGGAATAGTTAACAACAACGAAGAACTGCAATTTATATTTGTGTTTTTTGTTCCACTGAATTTTGCAGTAATCAACTTATGGAAGAAGCTGGAGCTGTTGGAGAAGAAAGTGCTCTTCGTGTTTGCTCAAACAATTCAGAAGGAAGTTTAGCTTTTGCTTTGGTAGTGGTGAAGTTGTAAACTGTTATTGGAATAAGAAGCCTCTACTTTTGCTTGTTACTGAATATGAATTTTTTTTTTTAAGAAGTAAATTTGCTAATTATTGTTCTTTTTCTTAGGCACCCAAGAAAAGAGTAGGTACTTTGAGCAAAGACCAAGAGGAAACTATTAGAGCTTCATTTGAGCAGTGAGTGCTTAATTTGTTCTTTTTTATGGCATATGCATGTAGTCTTAAATTTGATTTCCTTCTGCATAATTGATGCTGAATATTGTGATTTTGGACAGATTAATGCTAGTCTCCTTTTGGTCTTTTAAATTAAATTAGATTTGTTTACATATAGGTTTAAAGACCATAAAAGGTGCACCTACATGATTGTAAGTGCTCTAGATGGTGATGGTACGTTCACAGCTGCCCAAGTTTCCCATAAGCTCAAGCAACAATTTGCTTGCGTTCCTCATCAAAAAAGAGTTGAGGACAACTTGCATTCGAGAGATGAAGATCTTAATGATTGTGATATAGCCAAAGCACAGGATTCCAACGATGAAACATTGTTTTCCCTAAGAAAAAGGTAACTATATCTTTATGAATTTCATGTAATTTTGTGAATTAATCTTATTTCTGTGATATCCCACATCAAATGAGGGGAAATTTTGTGTTATATATACATATATAGGTTCTCTTAGACATGTTTTAAAACTCATGAAGGCCCCTTAAGCCCATAATAGATAATAACCACATAGTTAGTAGTGGATCATTATAGCTTGTATGCAAACTTTGTCACATACTTGCATCTTTGTGGTTGCAGACTTGTAGTGTATTTGCATTTGCTTGCATTTGTCAAGTACTATACTTTGGGGATGAAATCATAAATTCATAACACTCAAGACTTAATCCAAATGACATGTTTTTTTGACTAAATACAATAACTAATTCTTAAGTTATAAATTATATCACGAAATTATTTTTTTACAATATATAGTTTATTTCAAATTTTATTTTATTTTTCTTCACCTCTTAGGTTTATCACTTTATATGACAAAATAAAATAAATTGCAATTTCCCTTTTCACAAGATTTTTATTTTTACAAAATATTCAATATTTTCCAACTTTTATAAAATAATTTCTGAAATTATATAATTGGCTGTTTATAAAGACTTTAAATTTTTGTGTTGCATGGGATTATTTTGTTGGAATGGTTGACCCGGTTGGTAACTTAGGTTTTTTTTTTTTTTTTTTTTTTTTTTTTTAATTCACCCAACCTTCACATGTGGCCTATTACCATTGGTGCAAAATTGTGGGTACGGTGAGATTTCGGTACCGAAGCTTGACCATATATATCCGTGAATTACGCAGAAGACTCGAAAAGTCAAAGGAAAAATCCTGGGAACCAAGCTGGAAAACACAGGACTATTTCAGGGAAGGTGTACGTTTGGAGGCATATTACAGCTTGGGTACTGAACAAGAGGCATGTAAGAAGTCTGGCCATGGATGCAGAAGAAGAAAAGTAAAGTAAAACCCACATCCATGGCCAGTTGGTAGAGATAAGCCACAATCAGGAGAAACGAATACGCCACAAAGAAACAAAGGCACAGAATCTGACAACTGGGTTTGCGGTCGTCCAAGTTTTAATTCTCAACACACTGGTGATCAACAAGCCATCCGGCAGATGCGAACACTGGTGGTTGCCATTCTCTCTCTCCTTATCGGTCGGTGTGATTTACTTCGTCACCATTTTTGAGGTAGTGAAGAAATGCTACCTTCTGCTCTACCATTTGGACGTCAACTACATGGAACAAGAAGCCATTCTTCTGGAAATGCATGGAGGTGCTTCGTCCCGGCGAGATGATCAGCCATTGAAGCCAGATGTGGTGAAGCTCCTGAGGCGTAAAGCTTATATCACGATACTGATTTCTGCCATGCTCGCCTTTCAAGCTCTGATGCTCCACGCCTGCAGCTCCTTTCTTTGCAACTGAGATTAACCATTAGCTATGTTCACATGTGATTAATGCTCTTGCCGTTTTAAATACATAAGAATAATGTTTTTTCAAAAATCGTCTGCTTATATTTAAATACTATTTTCTCTTTTCCAACTGTCCTTACAAATAGTCTTATGTTTATTAGTAGAAAAAAAAATATTAAGATGAAAATTATGTAATTCAAATTGATTGCATCAATGGAACCGAAATTATTCATCGTGAAATTTATTTACATCGTTTTTCTTTCCAAAGTATTTTCTAGTTGGAAAGAAAATTCCAACATTGCAATTTTCGTTAGAAAGATGGGACAAATTATAAAAGAAAAAAAAAATCAATCTTAAATACCAATATTAAAATGATTTATCAATTTATCAACAAAATTTGAGTGGAAGAACCATATAAAGACAGTGGAAATCTATATATCAGGAATCAAATAGGGCCCAAGATTGGGTTCCAACAAGAACCATCAATGGGCTGCCCAATCAATGACAAAAGGCCCTCGATGGGTCTCATGGGCCAAACAAAATGGAGCCAACACACAATAAGTTTAAACCCAAACATAAATTTCAAGTACATATTTTCAATCCCATTTATAATTTATTCATTTAAATTAGAAATCTATATATTAGGAATCAAATTAGAGTGCCTAGGAACCAAAATTAACATATCAGATTAGAAATCTTTACAATCAAATTTCCTTTTTCTAAATTTAAAAATATTTTCTATAACTAATTTAGATTAACAAAAAAGAAAAAAAAAACCTTCATCGTACCACACATGTGATACACCTTGGTAGTTGTTTTTAAATTTCAATAAACATTCTTAAATCAAAAGTATTAAAAAAAGAAAAAAGAAAAAAGGAAATGTTAAGGAAAGTTTGATTTTATTGTAGAAATTAAATAGAAAAAATGTTAAATATAATTAAAATTAGTAAAAAAAAAAAACTTAAATATTTTTAGATTATTTTAAGTTTAATGTAAGGTATAAAGATCATTTTTTAATTTTAAATTGATTTTTTTTATTTGCTTTCATTTTTTTTTCTTTGCTTCTATTTTTTTCTTTAATTTTTTTTTTCTCACATTTTTCCTTATCGAGGAACCAACCATAACCTGAAAGTTTTAAATATATAAAAAAAACTTCATATTATATATATATAAGGGTAGTTATTTGTGGACCCCGCATTTTGGCTCATGCGTTTCCCACTCGATGGCGAGCTTGATTTTTAATTTGAAAATGATTTTATTTTTTTGAAAAATGACTTGGAGTCACCACTTATTTTTGTTTTATTTTTAAAAAGGTAAATAAAATAAGAAAGAAAACCCTAAGTGTGACTCCTTATTTAGAAAATGTGGCTTGTGAAAAATCGGATCGAGTTCGGGGATCAGGTTACTTATTAGGAAGGTACGGTAAAGATCGTAGCACCCCTCTAAGTCCCTAAAGTCGGGTCTCTACTAATAAAGTGAAGCAATCATGGCATTTAATGAGGAGATCAATGAATACCTGAATCGATCATGCACATATGGGAATCAGAACATGCATAGAGAATGACAGGAATGGGAGCAGATGCGTACCTAGGTAACGAGCCACTATGCGCTATCAAGAGAGGAGGTTAATGCACAACCAAGGAATAATCTCATGCATGTCACAGAGCAGAATAAAATCAATCATGTACGGCTATCAATTCAATCAATCAATCATAAAATCATGTATGTGGGGCCCCCACCAAAGCCCGTTTATTCTTGAGCGAGTCAATTTCGTAAATTCTATCACTAAGAATTAGGAAAATAAATTCACACTTATTTTTAAAACATTTTGAGAATCATGAAAATTCGAAAGTGGCTTGCCGGAAAGAAAATGGCAACCAATTTTATTAAAAATGGAATTTTTAGAACCTTAAAAATGCTAAGGGTAAAAATGGAAGAATTGAAAAAAAATATTTGAAGAATTTGAAAATTTGGAAAACTAATTAAGAAAACAAGAAAAAAAAAACTTATTTGAAAATTGAGAGTGTGAGAAATCATTTATGAAAACAAAATAAGGATGAAGAAGTGAGAGTGTGTCACGTGGCCATAAGGTGGCCATGCAAAACCCAAATGAGATCATGCGTGTGCTTGTATGTTTATGAAATCCCCAATGGCCAGAATCACTTTCTCTGTCTAAGATGCAAGTTCCCTTGTGGGTGATAGGATCAATGCTTGGACCTCTCGGTTGGAAGTGTCGACCATCTGGCAAACGGTGAGAGCAAACATGGAGGTTTTGCCAGTACCGGACTGGGCCTGAGCGATGACGTCGTGACCCTGAATGATGGGCAAGACCGCTCTCTGCTGAACAGAGGAGGGTTTCTCGAAGCTGTAGGCGTAGATGCCCCGAAGGAGATCATCCTTGATTCCCATCGGGTCGAAGCTCATGATAGGCTCCACACCCTCCATGGTCTTGAACACCAGCTTTTCATCTTCGACGACGTTGTTCCGAGGACCGCCTCTGTTCGCCGGCACCACCGACGCTGTTGCGATTGTTGCCATTGATTTTTCTCGAACCCTGTATATCCCAATCTCTTTTGATTTCTATAACACTTAATAAATGGAAGCCTGACCGATTTGAGCTACAACAAAGGAAAGCTTGCTTCCTTATCAACGATACGAATTCCGGACACATTCAAATCTTCACAGAGCAATGCGCTGTCGAAAACCTCAGATGGCTCACATTCTTCAACATAAAGTGTAGATTGTTTTGTGCTTCTTTCTTCTGAATCATAACCATCAACCCGATGTTGCTTTTTCTTTCCTCTGATACCACCATTTTCCGCCTCCAGAGCTTTTCCCTTCGCTTCAAAAGGAATGGCTATATTGTTCTCCAGACCATAAATTACACGTTCAACAGATTGGCTCTCCCTGATTCACAAGAGGGGTTTGCAGGTAGGAGGCTTCAAACTGGCCCACCCAGTCCGATTCAACAAAGCTATTAGCAGTAGCATCGCTGTTACTATTGGAACTATTGCTACTTGTCATAGGATTATCATCTAGGCTCTCGATGTTTAGACCAATAGACTAAAGGGAATCGGGTTGAAGGAGAAACGACTCACCAAGAACATCATAGAAGGATTTCCCAGCAGCTAGGAGGGCCACGCTGTCCTACAACACGCAATTCTTATCCTCCAAGTCCTCTTCCACAAGAATATCACCTATGTACTTGTACATAGCAACGAAGAAGTCGCCTTCTTCAATTGGAGGCCCTTCCGGTGTCGCCCCAGATGTGGCCGAGTTACAAGGCTGATGATTAGTAGATAGGAAATGAGGATCCATGGTGCCCTGATTGAGCTTGTTGGATTTCTCAACAAGATTCTGATCTGAATAGTTAGAGACCGACACCGAGTTGTGGTCGAATTTGAATACTGGCATGGAACCAGAAAATTCTCCGAGAAGGGTATCCATGGATAGCTAGAGAACTTCAAAGCGGAGATTTCCCACAAGTCTAAAGCAGGTTGCCTCTGAAAGTAGGCTGTGTTATAACCGCTACAACGTCCATCCATCGGCGGCTGCTCCCGATACACTTCCGTCTGTCACCCTCCAGAAAAAAAAACCAGCCACCGGAATACCTCTCTCTCCTTAGCAACGAAAATCCTCCTCTGTTTCTTCCTCTTGCTTGCTCCACTCTCTGATCTTCCTTCAAAACTCTCAAAATATCTCTAAAACAACCACATAAATACCCACATCTCCCTTGAAAATACCTGCTCCCCAAGCAAAAGAATACCCTCTCCAAAAAGAAGCTAGAAATAGAAGGGAAAGTGAAGAAAAAAAAGAAGAAGAAGAAGGAAAAGCAAAACAGAGTATGTAGAAGAGAAGATAATGTCGTTAACCCCAAGCTCTATTTCGTGAAGATCAATGAGCTTTCCAAAAAGGACTGGTGGGAGGGTCTGAGTGAATTTAACACGCCAACATAAAGCATAACCAACATGCAACTCATATAGGGGAAAACAGGGACCAAGTAAACACAAATTAGAATCAGGTTTTTCTCGTTAGATAGTCAAAGCAAGCATCTAATATCAGCAAAATGCATAATGTAACTATGAAAATAGAGATCCTAAAATGTGAGATAGTTAAACCTGAATGACTCATTCCGAACAAAAATTCGCTTGGTCTCTAGCAACTTGCAGCCTGCCTCCTCTATTCTTCCCATCTTCTCTTTCTCCTCACTTCAGCCTCAAAACTTGTTCCATCGCCTGTTTTTTCTCCTAAAATAAAATATTTCTAACCAACACCCCAAAAGCCTCACCTATGCCAACCTCCTCCATCTCTCATCCGCTCATCCTCTGAAAAAATCAGCAACCAAAATCACCCCTCCCCCCCATAGCTCACTAATGCCCTGCAACTTTTTAGAATATCTCTTGACAGGTGTCTCATTCTCATTGGTTCTCCAGACCATTAGCCTGATTCCCTAGCAGCTATCCACGAGTGGACAAATGGCTCATTGAGAGGCCTCCATCTGGTAAGAAATAACCTGCAGAAAAAAAAAAAGAAAAGATATAATGAACCCCAAATGGGGGTTTACATTATTATATCGATTTATATAAGTAAAATATGATTATTCAAATCATATTACATGTATAGAATACGATAAATCAAGTCGTGTCATACTCAAGATTTCAACATGATAGGTATAGCTTTTGAAGACTTTTCCATGCAATTAATCCTTATACTTGGAATTTGTTTAGGTAGGGTAGGGTTTTTGGAAGTTTGTCCGCAATTTTCTCATACTTGGAAACAAAGGAATGGTTAGAGAAAGGAAGTTAATAAATCGAAGATTGAAACGGACTAAAGATAGACCCTCACCTGCACCGAAGGTTCGTATGATTTTCATGGACCGCAGGCCGCATGTCCTTCTCAAGCCTCCATGCCTCGCTTTTCCGCTTATAAAGAACAACCAAAAATGAATTGACTGATCTGAAAAATCAGTGGCCGGAAAAGCGAGCTCGACACGGAGAAACAACGGCCCATGCAATTTGGGAGATCACAGAGCAAACTGTTGGAGTCTGTGTAAGAAGTTTTCATGCAATATAATCAATCCAAGCATACGAAACTTCTGCCATTAAAATCATTTCTGAAAAATGAAAATGAATTTAGGATCATACTTACCTCCAGCCATTGTTTAGATTTCTATAATTGGTGCAAGTCTCGATTTCCAAACTTTGATCTCTCCTTTTAGATGGTGTCTTTCTAAAGATAAAAACATCAGAGACGAGTTTGGGACCATTTCAAATCTATATAACTATAGCTTCCATCATACCACGTTGCTCTAATTTGCTACCATGTTGAGTAGTTTGTGGAACGTGCACCTTAACCGTAGCGGAAGTGAGAGGTGGTGGAGGACGTGGTCAAAGTATTGGACCACATTAGAAGTGTTGGATGTGTGTGAATGTGTATAAGCTAACATTCTCCCACTTGGTCCACACCTTTAACCTAATGTCCTATTTCAGTCCATCAATTATCCCCATTAAGTAACAAATACATGAATCATGGCGATAAGTCCTCTATTTAACGAGTGTTACCTTCCATGTATTACAGTGTACTCATTTCTTAACATTATACTTTATATGGCAATATTACTTAATGAATAAACCCTATGTTCATTCTTGGTCCAATGAAGTTGAATTTTCTCAAAATTAAACAAAAGTGCACATCAATATGAGAAAACATCATAATAAGAGTTTGTACAATAGAAACTACATAAGGGAACTAAGTCCCATGTTCACTACATGATCCTTGAATTTCAACGGTGGCATGCCCTTAGTCAAAGGATCAGCGATCATCAATTCAGTGCTAATGTGCATAATAACCACTTCCTTTTCTTTAACACGTTCTCTTATGGCTAGATACTTAATGTCGATGTGCTTGTTTCGACTTCCACTTTTATTGTTCTTTGCCATAAAGACTGCAGCTGAATTGTCGCAATATATACTCAATGGCCTAGATATTGAATCCATAACTCTAAGCCCGAAAATGAAACTCTTAAGTCATACACCATGTGAAGTAGCCTCAAAACAAGATATGAACTCAACTTCCATAGTAGAAGTAGCAGTCAAGGTCTGCTTAACGCTCCTCCAAGATATAGCTCCACCGGCCACTATAAAATGTATCCAGATGTTGATTTACGTGAATCAGCACAACCAGCAAAGTCTGAATCTGAGTAGCCAACAACCTCTAAATTGCTTGTCCGTATGTATATAAGCTTGTAATCTTTGGTTCCTTGAAGATATCTCATCATTTTCTTTGCAGCTTTCCAGTGGTCCATACCTGGGTTACTTTGATATCGTCCTAACATTCCAACAACAAATGCAATGTTAGGCCTTGTGTAGACTTGAGCATACATCAGACTTCTGACTGCAGAAGCATATGGAATGTTCTTCATTTGTTCCCTCTTAAGATCGTTTTTCGGGCATTGGTCCAGATTGAACCTATCACCCTTCACTATAAGGGAAACACTAGGTGAACAATTCTTCATCCGAAATCTCTCTAAAACTTTATTGATATAGGTTTCTTGAGACAAACCTAAGATATCTTGAAATCTGTCTCTATGGATCTTAATGCCAATGACATAAGATGCCTCACCCATATCCTTCATATCGAAAATTTTAGAGAGGAATTGTTTCACCTCATGAAGTAAACCCTTATCATTGGTTGCAAGTAAGATGTCACCCATGTATAAAAAAAAAAAAAACAAACTTTACTCTCACTGACCTTAAGGTATATGCATTGATCTATAACATATTCTACAAAACCAAATGAAGAAATTATGTTATGAAATTTTAAATACCATTGGCAGGATGCTTGTTTTAAACCGTATATGGATTTCTTAAGCTTGCAAACCAATTGCCCACCATCACTAGAGGGGAATCCTTCAGGTTGTTTCATGTAAACCTCCTCCTCTAGCTCTCCATTAAGAGATGTTGTTGTCACATCCATTTGTTGCAATTCCAAATCAAAGTGGGCTACTAATGCCAATATAATGTGCAAGGAATCTTTCTTAGATACAGGAGAAAAGGTTTTTGTGTAATCAATTACTTCTTTCTAAGTGAACCCCTTTGCAACAAGTTTGGCCTTATATCTCTCAATGTTGCCTAATGAGTCTTTCTTTGTCTTAAAAACCTATTTACAACCAATGGCCTTTGCACCATTAAGCAACTCAACAAGGTCCCAAACATCATTGCACTTCATGGAACTCATCTCATCCTTCATAGCATTGTACCACAATTCTGATTCTTTACAACTCATGGCTTGTGAAAAAGATTTGGGATCATTTTCGGCTCCTATATTGTAGTCAGATTCTTGTAGATACACTACATAATCACTAAGAATTGTTGACCTCTTAGTTTGAGTAGACCTTCTTAAGGTTGCACCAATATCTTCTGAGGAAGTATGAGGTTCAACTTGTTGTTCAGAAGTGTCAGGCAACTCCTGATCAACTTGATCTACTGGAATGTTGTCAATAGCTTGTGGAACTTCAATGACTGGTTAAACTTCAGCGATTGTTCGTTCTACACCCGTTTGTACTTGAAGGGTGTTATGAACAATAAACAATCTATCACTTGAAGTGGAAGGTTGAGACTCTGTATGATCAATATTAGAAACTATGTTTCTGAATTGATCGCTCCCACTGACCAAGTCATATTCAAGAAATTTAGTATTTCTCGATTCCACAATCCTAGTGCTGTGAGATGGACAATAAAATCTGTACCCCTTAGACTTTTCAGCATATCCAATGAAATACCCACTAATAGTCCTTGGGTCCAGTTTTTTCTCTTGTGGATTATAAATTTTCACTTCAGACGAGCATCCCCAAATGTGCATATGTCGCAAACTCGGTTTCCAACCTTTCAATAACTCAAATGGAGTCTTTAGGACAACCTTGGTTGGAACTCGGTTTAATATATACACAACTGTCTTAAGTGCTTCAGTCCACAAGAATTTAGGAAGTTTTGAGCTACTAAGCATACTCTTCACCATGTCCAATAAAGTTCAGTTGCTTCTTTCTGCTACACCATTTTGGTCTGGAGAACCAAACATGGTGCATTGGGCAACAATCCTATGTTCTTAAAGAAACTTAGCAAATGGCCCAGGTGCTTGTCCATCTTCCAATTATCTACCATAATATTCTCCACCTCTATTTGATCTCACGATCTTAATTTGTTTACCACATTGTTTATCTACTTTTGCCTTGAAAACCTTAAAGGCATCTATTGCTTCATTTTTGTTATGAAGTATGTAAAGATACATGTATCGTGAGAAATCATCTATGAAAGAGATGAAGTATTTCTAACCATGAGAGTCCATGTCAAGACTACATATATCAGTATGTATGATCTCTAGTATGGCAGAACTCCTGGTAGCACCTCTCTTTGACTTGTTGGTCTGCTTTCCCTTATTGTAGTCCACACAAGTCTCAAAGTTAGTAAAATCTAGAGTACTAAGTACCCCATCATTCACTAACACATTTTTTAATGCCAATTTGGACATGTAATGAATTATGAGTGGTATCATTTTGTAAGAATATGCAATAAAGACCATCAGACAAAATATCATTCCCAACACAATCAGATTTATAAATCAAACTGAAAGATGTTTCTGAAAAATGAAAGGAATATCCAAACGGTACAAGTCTAGAAACTGAAATCAAGTTTCGTGAGAAACTTGGTACATAAAAGGTCTTTTGCAATTCCAAAATAAAACCACCATTTAAAGTTAAATAACATGTCCCTATTGCTTCCACATGCGAGCCCATCATGTTTCCGGATAAGATGAATTGCTCACTTGTCACTGGCTTCCTTAGGTTTTGCATACCCTACAAGGAATTTAAAATGTGGATCGTAGATCCAGAATCAATCCACCATGTGTTGGTATTTACATTAACCATATTAGATTCATAACAAACAAATGAGGTAGGGTTACCTTTCTTCTCAAGCCATTTCTGAAATTTCAGACATTTCTTCTTCACGTGTCTTTTCTTTTTACAGAAAAACACTTTTCGTCTTTCTTAATGTCAAATTTAGGAGGAATTTGTTGCTTCCCTTTCCGACTAGCTTGAGATTTTCCTTTCTTTCCTTTGTTTTGCGTCACTAGCATGGCACTTTCTCCTTGTTCCATCAATGACCTTCCTTCCTCTTGAACACACATGGTCATCAATTCATTGATAGACCACTTATCCTTATGTGTGTTGTAAGAGATTTTGAAAGGTCCATACTGAGGCGGAAGAGTGTTAAGGATAAAGTGCACCAAGAAGGATTCAGACATTTCTATCTCGAGCTTCTTCAATTAAGCCACTATGTCTCTCATCTCCATGATATGTTCACGTACACCTCTTATACCAGTGAGCTTTAGGGATGTGAACTTCATAATTAAGGTGCTTGCCAAAGCTTTATCTGAAGTGACGAATTGCTCATCAATAGCCTTGAGAAATTTGCGAACATTCTCATGTTGCTCGATCGAACCACGTATACCAACACTAATTTTTGTCTTAATGTACATCACGCTGAGGTGATTAAATTTATCCCAGCGTTCGTACAATAGAATTTCATCAGGTGTGCTGGTATCAATGATCTTATGTGGTTCATCTTTCCTTGTGGCATATTCTATGTCCATGCACCCTAATTGAAGAAGAATTCTCTCATTCCATATCTTAAAGTTATCTCTCCTAAGTTCGAGAACCTCACAACGAATATCAGATATGCTAGGTAAAACTACACAAAAAGATTACAAGCTTATTAAGAATTTGAGGCTTTAATTTAAATTCATGTTTTACCAATGTAGAACACACTTAAAATTGAATCTAATTTTATTAAAATTTGCTTGTGGGCTAAATCTTTAATTCAATCAGATTCAGTATCTTTATGATAGATTTTATCAAACTATTTTACTGAATTATGAAATTTATTATGAATATAGTTTGATATATTTTCTATCTATAAGCTTTATGATAAACCTATTAAATTAATTCTTCCTAACTCTTGTGGGTAAATTAGGAAAAATTAATTTTAATATTTTATCCTAATTAATTATATAAACATAATGAAATCCCTGTGGGGTAAAATCGTCATATTTATATAATTAATTACAATTAATGTCCATAATGTGATCCTTATTTACTTAATATATAATTTTATATAATTAAGGATGTTGTGGCTATTCCTTAATTATTTAAAATTATATGGTTCACTAAACATTAAAACTATATGATATAAATTTAATATATCTAACACAAATTTAGGCAACAATTGCATGCAATTGAATTACAACTTTAATTTATCTAACTCAAATTTAAGCTACATTTTTACACATACAAACATATAAATTAAAATAAATAATTTAATTTGTATGTATAAAAAATCACATATAATTTAGAATTAATTTGAAAGGATTTCAGATTATGATTGGGTGCCTAAATCCATATAAAACACAATCAATTCCAAGCCCAATAAAAAATAATTCAAATCGGGCCAAAAATGACCTAAACTGGCCCAATTTTAACAATCATCCAATGAACCAACACTTAAAGCCCCTTAATTTAGTAAAATGGGCCACTGCCATGCATTGAGCTTAATGAGCCCAATAGTCTCTTATACCAAGGCCCAAAAACTTAGTGGAACCCAATCTCTCTCTTAAGTTTTTTTTTTTTTTTTTTTTTATCACTTGCAACGAAACCTCCAAGATCCTATTTTGACGCCATCCGCATGGACTACACCAACACGAATAGCGCCACGCACGCCACGACCCGCATGTACTGCATCGACACCGACTGCACCACATCGAAACTTCAGCATGGCAACCTTCCAACACCGGCAACAGTCCATGTTTTGGAATGGCCTGCACCACACGGGAAGGGAGATCCCTTGCTTCATGCAATGCCCTCCGGATGCCTGCATCATGAGGCAGGATACTCTCCGACCAAAGCAACATGGCCAGCCGCGGCGACGTTTTTTACTCGCCAGGAGCACCGTCCAAGCTCCAATTTTTGCCACCACCCGTGTGGACTCCTTCAATGGCGAAAGCATGGCGCTGCATATGCAACTTCTGAACGCCACTACCGTTGCCCTTTTCCGACACTAAAATCCACAATCGCTAGTCCAGGTCCGACCATAGCGGAACCGAGGCAATGACGTTGGAGACTGAATGCACCAGATAGACGATGCCTCTCTGAACGGGCAGCACCATGCTTCAGTCGTGAAATGCAGGTTTGGTAGCACTCTAGGAAGATTTTGGGTGACTCACACTCACAATCAATTTGATTTTTATAGGTTTTCATTGATCTTAGCCGATGTTACAACCAGCGCGGAGAGCAACAATTTTAACTCGGCATTTCCAACAGCCTGCAACGGCGCTTCCCACCTAAATGAGATGGCGCCTGAACGACGCCTTAAACGCGCCTAGAATAACACTTGAAGCGCGCCTTGAATGGCGCTTTGAAGCGTGCCTAAAGCTCCTTAACAGCGCCTGCAACGCCGTCTGGAACGACGCATGGCGTTTTCTGAACGCCGGAATGGCGTTCTGAATGGAGGATGCCAACTATCTAGATCGCCTCCAGCAGCCATTGTTTAAATAGTTATTGAGAGATCATAAAAATAACAAGAATTTTCATGCAAGATCAATACAAAGCAGAGGTAAGATTTAACGTGCTCTGATATCAAATGTGAGAAGTTTTCATGCAATATAATCAATCCAAGCATACGAAACTTCTGCCATTAAAATCATTTCTGAAAAATGAAAATGAATTTAGGATCATACTTACCTTCAGCCATTGTTTAGATTTCTATAATTGGTACAAGTCTCAATTTCCAAACTCTGACATCTCCTTTTAGATGGTGTCTTTCTAAAGATAAAAACATCATAGACGAGTTCGGGACCATTTCAGATCTATATAACTGTGACTTCCATCATACCACATTGCTCTTATTTGCCACCATGTTGAGCAGTTTGTGGAAAGTGCTCCTTAACCGCAGCAGAAGTGAGAGATGGTGGAGGACGTGGTCAAAGTGTTGGACCACATTAGAAGTGCTGGACGTGTGTGAACGTGTATCAGCTAATAGTCTGGGCTTTTGTTTCTTCGTGTCAATCTCGCTTCTGTCTCCGCCCGGAAGAGAAAAAAATTGTATAGACATGTGTGGGAAGATCTCCTTGGTTTTTTCCATACTTTAGAAATACAAACAGGCCCAATAGTACTGTACTGCTAAGAATCCTCCTTGTTTAGTTGTATTATTATAATTACAATAGTATTATCTTCAAAATAAAATTTATGCATGTGGGGATGTGTTTTCTATCTTTTGCTTCAAATAATATCATCTTCATTTGGAAGTAACATAAGTTCATTTTCTTAGAGGACAAATGCTACTTACGTGGGTTTCTTTTATTTTATTTTTTATACAAAAGTTACAAATTTTCAAGTCTATTCATCATATCTTTTAAAATTTTGGTTACTCATGAAGTATTCAATACTTTTAGCAATGTGATATCCTTATCACTACAACTAAGAACTTTGACCAATTCAAAAGTATGTACTTTGCAAAGTTATTACTTTTTGTGGTTTAAACATGAGTGTTATGTATGGCCAATTAGCCCATTACCATTCAACATGTATACTTGTTCAACTCATTACCATACAAAATTCTTATCCATTTCTGTTAAACTCATTTTAATGTAAAAAAAAACACCAAAACATATTCATTAAATGATTTTCCTCTTTGTTGTGCAACTAGCCATATGGATTTTAGACTCGAAAAATTAATGTGTCATATTTGACAAACTAAGATAATTAAAACTAGCATTTTATATGAAAGAAAATAAAAAATAATAATTAAACTTTCAATCCTTATTGGAATTAAAATCAATAGAGAATCTTTTAATTTTTTTTTCCTCCTAATTTGTTTAGATATTGATAGATTGACTTGTTAATTAAAGTTGGAATATTATAGTACTTTATTTTTGTTATTTCTTTTATCAATGTCTTAATTAATAATTCAAAAATGTTAATAATAAATTATAAAAGAGATTTTTGCTACTCTTGAAAATTATAAAAAAAAAATTATACACTCAAAAAACAAATAAATGTATTTTCTAATAAATAAATTTTTATTAAAATAAATAAATATATGTTTACTTTGAATTTATTAACATGAAGTAAACCATCGATATCTTAAGTTAGATTTCTTATTGGTTAAAGAAAAAGGCCATTCAACATTTAGCTAGATGGGAAAAAAAATCTTTATTTATTAGAAAATTCAAATTAGTTTTTGAATGATGAATCATTGATAAGGATAAATACGAATTTTTCTAGGTATATATAAATTCAAAGTGAATTTGGACAAATTGGATCAATGGTCCCCAACCCATATTTATGATAGCTAAAAGCAACCCCTAGATAGGTCCAATATAGTAGATGACTTGACTTCAATAGACATTACATTAAGTATTTTTGGAACTTATATTTCTTCTAGTTAAAAGTAACCTCTCTAGATGGATGTAATATAGAGGATGACTTAACTGTGATAGTCATTTCTTTAAAATTTTGATAGCATATTATCACTTAACCAACTCTTTATCATAATAATAATAGTAATAGCAGTAATAATAATAATAAATTTTGAACCCGAGTCTTTGGTAGATGGGCAATCAAACTATGCATATTTGTGAAGAAAAACATTTAAAAACTATTTATTCATTATTGCAAAATTAATTGCAAAATATACATATTTATGATTTATCTAATATTTCAAGTTAGTTTGTTTGGTTCATGAGATGACATTTTTTTTTCAAAACTTAGCTATAAACTAGATCGAATCGACAGATTCGATTGATTGGATCGACATTGAACCAATCCACCAAGTGGTCCAAACATCAAATTGATGAACCTGCTTAGTAGCAGCAGGTTCATGAGTTGCCCATTTTTTCTCCTATTTTCCAAAACATATAATACGTACTTTTGCTTTTTACATTTATGACTGATGTGGGAAAGTTACTTCTATTTTTCCTTAGGCAAAATGCCATACAAGCTGATCATGGGATTTTAACTTGGGTCTTTGATATGCAAAATGAATAGAAGTACGTCTTTGTGAAGAAAAGAATTTAAAAACTATATATTCATTATTACAAAATTTAAAATGAACAAAATATTTATGATTTATCTATAATAAATATTTTGAATAATATTTAAAAAAAACTAATTATTTTGACTAAAATAAAATATATAGCTATTGAAATCCAAACAAATTTAGATAATAAAATCTTTTTTGTCTTAATAATTAAAAGTTACATATTTAATAAAATTAAAATTACTAATAATTTAATAACTATTTGTATTATCCTTATCATAATTTACACTATTAATATTAATAATATAAAATGATGAAATGTAATTAAAAATTTTAATTATTTATATATTTTATCATTATTTTTAATTTTAATAATATATAAATTATATATTTATTATATTACCAATTTGATCACGGTTTAACTGCAGGTCTAATCATTGAATCGTGTCGATAATTTTTTCCATTCAATGATCAATCCAATCATGAAAACGACATTGATAAAAAATAAATAATATTTAATATAAAAACAAATAATAGATATTAAAAACAAATAATTTGACTAGTCAAAGTAAAGGTCATGAGTGACTTTCATAAGCCTCCAACCATTTCGCTAACATAGGAAATGTCCAAGGAAAAGCCTCCAACCATGTCCTATAACATAGGAAATGTCCAAGAAATCTGTGAGCTTGGCATTTATTTGAGTATTTCGAGGACAATGTTTTATTTTTAATCATATAAAAACAAAAGTATATTTAATTCATTATTTTCTAATATTATCTTAGAAATATTTTTATAGATATGTTTATTTTAGAACTTACTGAGGATATTAATACAAGGATTTTGATAAATGTAATATCAAAATGTATAAAGGCATTAATTTTATTTTATTTATTAAATTTGAAATATACATATTATGTAGTAATTTTTTGAAAAAAAAATTACTTTTATGAAGCCAAATCTAGGAAACAAACATAACACTATCCTCACTTTTCCATTGTGTTGTTTTTCGAATTAGAAATCCTTATAATCAAATTTCCTTTTTATAAATTTAAAAATATTTTCTATAACTAATTTAGATTAACAAAAAAAAAAAAAAAACCTTCAACGGACCACACATGTGATACACTTTGGTAGTTGTTTTAAAATTCCAACAAACGTTCTTACATAAAAAATATTGAAAAAGAACAAGGAAAAAGAAATGTTAAGGAAAGTTTAGTTTTGTTATAGAAATTAAATAGAAAAGAAAGTTAAATATAATTAAAATTAATAACAAATTTAAATATTTTAAAGTTATTTTAAGTTTGATGTAAGGTATAAAAAAATTTATTAATTTTAAATTTATTTTTATTTATTTTATTTTTTTCTTTCCTTCTATTTTGTTTCTCTATTTTCTTTCTTTCCTTCTTATTTTTTCTTAGGAACGAACATAACCTAAAAGTTTTAAATATATAAAAAAAACCTTCATATTATATATATTAGGGTTGTTATCACATCAATTTATAAAGTAAAATATGATCATTCAAATCATGTTACGCGTAGAATCTATAAGGTGGGGCAGGGCTCTTGTAAGTTTGTCCGTAATTTTCTCAAACTTGGAAACAAAGGAATGGTCAGAGAAAGGAACTTAATAAAGAGAATATTGAAACGGACTGGGTAGACTCTCAACTTCACCGAAGGTTCCTATGATCTTCATGGACGGCAGGCCGCAGGGCCTTCTCAAGCCTCCATGCCTCGCTTTTCCGCTAATAAAGAACAGCCAAAAAGGACTTGACTGATCTGAAAAATCAGTGGCCGGAAAAGCGAGCTCGACACGTAGAAGCAACAACCCATGCAATTTGGGAGATCACAGAGTGAACTATTGGAGTTTGAGCTTTTGTTTCTTCGTGTCGATCTCGCTTCTGTCTCCGGCCGGCAGAGAAAAAAATTATATAGACGTGTGGGAAGATCTCCTGGCTTTTTCGATACTTTAGAAATAGAAACAGGCCCAGTAGTACTGTACTGCTAAGAATCCTCCTTGTATGTTTGTATTGTTATAATAACAATAGTATTATCTTCAAAATAAAATTTATGCGTGTGGGGACGTGTTTTCTATCTTTTGTCTCAAATAGTATCATCATCATTTGGAAGTAACATAAGTTGATTTTCTTAGAGGACAAATGCTATAAACGTGAGTTTTTTTTTTTTTATACAAAAGTTGCAAATAGTACTATTTGAGGATGCCTTGACAAAATAATTTTTGAATCATTTTAATTTTTATAAAGCTTGTAGCCTAATCCCTTTATATCAAAGATTTTTTTTTTATTTATATAAAGATTGTTTTTTTTTACTTGACAAAATAATCAAAATTCTTATTCCAGTTGAGAATTTTGAAAGAGAAATTGTTAGTTTGGAAATCATAAAAGAAATTGTTGCTAATCTTCAAAATTATAAAAAGTTTATGCACTTTGGTAGCCTTTTAAATTATAAAGCATTTATACACTAAAAAAACAAATAAGTATATCTTCTAATAAACACAAAATTATTAAAATAAATAAACATTAGTCTACATTGAATGTGTTATCTTGAAGTACATTGTAGCTATCAATTTTTTAAGGATTATTAAAGAAAAAGACCATTCAATATTTCTCTAGGTATAAAAAAATCTTTATCTATTACAAATTAATTTCTGGATGATGAATTATTGATGAAAATAGGCTAAGGGATTTTTTTGGTCTATATAAATTTCAAAGTGCTTTTTCTCAAAATCGGGATCTACACTATGAAAATAGGCTAAGGAATTTTTTTGGTCTATATAAGGGGTTAGTCTTGTTTATGTGGCACATCTTCCACTTGGATCTTGTAATATCTAAATTCATTGACTTGGCTTAAAAATTTTGAGAAATAATAAACCCTTCATTTCCTCTAGTAGATGACTTAAAAATCTATGTTATAGTATTTTTTTATTGCATCTGAAAAATTTCAAGTCAAGTCAATATATCGACTATGATTTTTTAAACCAACTTTTACCGTTAGTTTTATTAGTAACTTACATTTTATGATATATTGGAATTTTATACAAGTGGACTATAAGATTTGAACCTGGGCCTTTGGTTGATGAGCTATTAAGCTATGCATATTTGTGAAGAAAAACATTTAAAAACTATACATAAACTATTGCAAAATTTAAAATTAATATAAATAGTTCATGAGATGTCATTTCTTCTTTAAGATGTGTTGCGTGTAAAATACCATAAAACAAGTCATATCACCATGCTCAAGATTTCAACATGGTAGGTGTAGCTTTTGAAGAGTTTTCCATGTGATTAATACTTTGGGTGGGGTTGGACTTTTGTAGGTTTCTCTGCAATTTTCTCTTACTTGGAAACAAAGGAATGGTCAAAGAGAGGAACTCAGTGAAGAGAAGATTGAAACGGACTGGATACACCCTCGCCTGCTCCGAAGGTTGGTATGATCTTCATGGTCGGTAGGCCTTCTCAAGTCTCCATGCATGCCTCATTTTTCTCATATGATAAACCAATGGTCGGAAAAGCGAGCTTAACATGAACAAACATAATAAAATCATTAAATTTTTGGAATAATAATAATAATAATAATAATAATAATAATAATAATGCTTGATGAAGTTAATAAATGATAAGGATTAGAAGATGTTTAATGAAATTTTAAATTAATAATAATTAGATGTATTTAATCCAAACTTTTGGGGAAATTAATGAAATTAATCATATAAAAATTTCTCTAATTTTAATTTTAAAATAAATATTAACAATATTTTTTTCAAATATAAATAATAATATTTGAAAAACATCATCAGTAAATTGCCTTTTCAATTTTTTCTCTAATTGTCATTTTAAATGAATATTAAAATCCTATTAGTAAAATTTATGAATTTAGTAAAATATTAATATCTATATTTTATAATTTTTAATAAAGTTTTGTCATTTTTAATAAAAAAAAAATTATATAAGTTGTGTTTGTCTTATTAGTATCACTATTTACAAAATTTATCTTTAAATTATTTATTTTAAAAATGATTAATTATTAAGAATCATTTTTATAAAAAGGTAAAAAATAATTACCATATAAATATAAATTAAAAGTGGAGGTTATATTTGTTAATTATTTTTAAAAAGGGATTTCAAAACAGTACTTTATCCAAAAATAACAATAATAATAATATAAACACAATATTTACTCAAAATATTATGTAAATGAAAAACTTAAAAATAATATATATTTGTTTTTAAATATTTTTAGTCATAATTAAAGGTCATCTACTCAACATGTTGGTGGGAATGGTATATAAGTCAATGCCTGCTTTGCTCACAAATCAAAAACCAAAACTTGCTAATCCTTGTTATTACAGAGTATCCTTGCTCTGTGTTGAACATGGCTACAAGCCCCTTTCGATATTTTATTTCCCTTTTTCTGCTTTTGCTCTGTTTCGAAGCCTGTTTGAGGGTGGGTGATGCTAAAGATGGGTGCAGAGAGAGGGAGAGGCAAGCTCTCCTTCACTTCAAACAAGGTGTTGTCGATGACTATGGAGTGCTTTCTTCATGGGGGAATGGGGAAGACAAAAGAGATTGTTGCAAATGGACAGGAGTGGAGTGTAACAACCAGACGGGTCATGTGATCAGGCTTGATCTTCATGACCAATCTTTGGGAGGTAAGATATCTCAGCTTGGTCCTTCATTGGCAGAGTTGCAGCACTTGAAGCATTTGAACCTCTCATTATATACATATATACCTTGTGAAAATTCATCATCTTGTCTCAGCAGAATATAATTCTCTCTTTCCCCAATTTTACAGGAATTCTTCCCACTCAACTTGGAAATCTTTCCAACTTGCAATCCCTTGATCTTGGCTATAATTGGGATATGACCTGTGGAAACCTTGACTGGCTTTCTCACCTTCCTTCGTTAACACACCTTGACTTGCGTTGGGTTAGTCTTAGTAAAGCAATCCATTGGCCCCAAGCAATTAATAAAATGCCTTCCCTAACTGAGTTATACTTGAGTGGTACTCAGCTTCCTCCGATTATTCCAACAATATCCATTTCCCATATTAATTCTTCTACTTCTCTTGCTGTGCTTCATCTCTCCTCGAATGGTCTCACTTCTTCAATATACCCATGGTTGTTCAACTTCAGTAGCAGCCTTGTTCATCTTGACCTCTCTTGGAATGATCTAAATGGTTCAATTCCGGATGCTTTTGGAGACATGACTACTCTGGCACACCTTGACCTTTATTCTAGTCATCTAAATGGATCAATTCCGGATGCTTTTGGAAACATGACTACTCTGGCATATCTTCATCTCTCTAGGAACGAGCTACGTGGTTCAATTCCGGATGCTTTTGGAGACATGACTACTCTGGCATATCTTGATCTCTCTAGGAACAAGCTACATGGTTCAATTCCGGATGCTTTTGGAGACATCACTACTCTGGCATATCTTGATCTCTTTTGGAACGAGCTACGTGGTTCAATTCCGGATGCTTTTGGAAACATGACTACTCTGGCATATCTTGATCTCTCTTTGAATCAACTTGAAGGTGAGATTCCGAACTCCTTGAGAGATTTATGTAATTTACAGGAATTATTATTGTCTTGGAACAATCCCACTGGACTGAAGGAAAAAGATTATCTGGCCTGCTCTAATAACACATTAGAGGTTTTAGATTTATCTTATAATCAATTGAAAGGGTCATTTCCCGATCTTTCTGGATTTTCACAGTTGAGGGAATTACATCTTCAATTCAATCAACTAAACGGAACTTTACCTGAAAGTATTGGACAACTAGGTCAACTTCAAGTGTTGTTCATTTCTTCAAATTCATTGCGAGGCACTGTCTCGGCAAACCACCTTTTTGGTCTCTCCAACCTGATTGAATTAGACTTATCTTTCAACTCCCTTACATTCAACATAAGCCTTGAGCAAGTTCCCCAGTTTCAAGCCCAATCTATAATGTTGGCCTCTTGCAAATTAGGCCCACGTTTTCCTAATTGGCTTCAAACTCAAAAAGTTTTGAGCGAACTTGATATCTCTGCTTCTGGAATTTCAGATGTCATTCCCAAGTGGTTTTGGAATTTAACTTCAGATTTACTATGGTTAAACATTTCCAACAATCACATCTCAGGGACTCTGCCAAATTTACAAACAACTCCTTTTATATTGGATATGAGTTCAAATTGCTTGGAAGGTTCAATACCACAATCTGTTTTCAATGCTGGATGGTTGGATCTCTCCAAGAACTTGTTTTCAGGCTCAATTTCTTTATCGTGCGGGACTACTAATCAGCCTAGTTGGGGTTTGTCTCATCTTGACCTCTCAAATAATCGACTGTCAGGAGAACTACCCAATTGTTGGGAGCAGTGGAAAGAATTAATTGTTCTTAATTTGGCAAATAATAATTTTTCTGGGAAAATTAAAGATTCAATTGGCTTGTTATATCAGATGCAAACATTACATTTACGTAACAATAGTTTTACTGGAGCACTGCCTTCGTCCTTGAAGAACTGCACAGGTTTGAGTCTTATAGATTTGGGAAAAAATAAATTGTCAGGAAAAATAACTGCATGGATGGGAGGAAGCCGGTCAAATTTGATCGTTCTCAACCTAAGATCTAATGAATTTAATGGAAGCATACCTTCAAGTCTTTGTCAACTGAAAAAGATTCAAATGTTGGACCTCTCTAGCAACAATCTATCCGGAAAGATACCAAAATGTTTGAAAAATTTAAGTGCCATGGCTCAGAAAGGAAGTCCGGTCCTTTCTTACGAAACATTTTATTTGAGTATGGTACTTTCTTATGTTGATAATACATTGGTTCAATGGAAAGGAAAAGAACAAGAGTACAAGAAAACTCTTGGACTCATCAAGAGCATTGATTTTTCAAGCAATAAATTAATTGGTGAAATTCCCATAGAAGTAACTGATTTGGTAGAATTGGTGTCATTGAATTTATCAAGAAACAATTTGATTGGATCAATCCCTACAACAATTGGTCAATTGAAATTATTGGATGTTCTTGATCTATCTCAAAACCAACTTAATGGTAGAATTCCGGATACTCTTTCTCAAATAGCCGATCTAAGTGTTTTAGACCTATCAAATAACACCTTGTCAGGTAAAATCCCATTAGGCACTCAATTACAAAGCTTTGATGCCTCCACATATGAGGGAAATCCTGGACTTTGTGGACCACCTCTTTTGAAAAGGTGTCCTGAAGATGAACTTGGGGGAGTCTCCTTCACTAGTGGTCTTAGTAGTAAAAAAGAGGATATTCAAGATGATGCAAATGATATATGGTTTTATGGAAATATTGTTCTTGGATTCATCATCGGATTTTGGGGAGTTTGCGGCACTTTACTATTCAATAGTTCATGTAGATATGCCTATTTCCAGTTGTTGAGCAAGATAAAGGATTGGTTGTACGTGACAACAATAGTAAATATGAATAGAATACGAAGGAGCCTGCAAGGTTAAATGGTAAGACTTCTCAAATTCTCTTTTTAGTTTTTCGTGTAAAATGTGTTAACTTCTATTTATTATCTAACAATTAAGAATAAAAAGTACACTTTATGCTACTACTCAAATCCCTCTTCTATTATTTGATTGACCTTCCACAATATATTGATGAAAGCTTAGATTTTGCAAATAGAAGCATTGATAAAATAAGCAAGTCTAGAAGATTTTAATATACTTTTTTGTAATAGTTGTGCATATTTAGCTTTCATTGTGTAAAGATCAATCTTATAGGCCGAGGATCATAGTTGAAGAATTATTATTATCATTATTTTTATTTCTATCTTACTTCAAGTTACAATTTTTTCTTTTAAATGTTAAGTTAATTTGTTGTCTTCAAATATTATAAGTACATTAAAAGTTCAATTGTAAGTAACATACTAAAACGTTCATTTCTACTAATCAAGAAGAGTAACTCCGCAACTAAGAAATTATTCCAAATTGATGAGCATTGTTGCATTTCATCTTTGTATTACAGGACTTCAGCTGGGTTGCATCTCAAGGATTAGTAGGTGATATATGCTTTTGAGTAACGGGAGTATTTATGATGGGATAGTTACATGCCTTAATGCAAAAGCCTGCCATCGGATAAATGACATCGGCATGTATTAAGTTTGCTTATTTGGTAGTTACCATGGTTTTAAGTTTCTCGTGTTATATTCTATTTAGAACTTTTTAAACATTAATTCTTGCTATTATATGTACGACTTTGTATTTTGTTGCTCTAAAATTTATTTGTTATTTTTGTATAATCAAATATTAGAGGCCTTTGTAAGGGGATGCTAAAAAATACTTCATCTTAGAAAAATATTTTTTTTTACTCAAAAACAAAGTTTATTTTTAGGGAAATGCAATGTGATAATACCTATTAGTATGAAATGGGATATGCTACTACTAAAAACAAAGCACTCTGTTTTTCTGGTGCTCAAGCATGAAAGCTACTGTAACACAGAGAGGTCTGATTTCCAATTGTGAATCAAATTGCTTGAGGTACTCCATATGCAGATTGATGGAAGTCACTTTGGGCATCAATCATCTTCAGGGGACGATGATGATGGGAATTGGATTAGCGGCTGTAAAGACAAACTATGGAAAGTTTGTTAAAAAGCTCTCATTTCTTTATTTTGGTTTCTGCTTTTGTAAATAACAGTGTTATCCAAAATTTGTGTTGGTTGCTCAAGTTTTGTAAAAGCTATTCAACCAATACGAATCGCTACATAATATGCATTTTGCAGAAGATCTGTGATGATTTGGAGTTCTCTCCAATGCTCTACCAGGTTAGAATTGAAATAAGCATCTTATTTAGGAATAGTTAACAACGACGATGAAATGCAATTTATATGTGTTTTTTGTTCCACTGAATTTTGCAGTAATCAACTTATGGAAGAAGCTAGAGCTGTTGGAGAAGAAAGTGCTCTTCATGTTTGCTCAAACAATTCAGAGGGAAGTTTAGTGAGACAATTTTTAACTTTATTTCCATTTACTCTTTGTCATGAGAGCAATTTTTTGTGCATAATTGGAGCTTGAGCTTTTGCTTTGGTAGTTGTGAAGTTGCAAACTATTATTGGAATAAGAAGTCTCTACTTTTGCTTGTTACTGAACATGGATATTTTTTTTTTAAGAAGTAAATTTGCTAATTAGTGTTTTTTTTCTTAGGCACCTAAGAAAAGAGTATGTACTTTTAGCAAAGACCAAGAGGAAACTATTAGAGCTTTATTTGAGTAGTGAGTGCTTAATTTGTTCTTTTTGGTGGCATATGCATGTAGTCTTAAATTTGATTTCCTTCTGCATAATCAATGCTGAATATTGTGATTTTGGAAAGATTAATGCTAGTGTTCTTTTCGTCTTTTAAATTAAATTAGATTTGTTTATGTATAGGTTTAAAGACCATAAAAGGTGCACTTACATGATTGTAAGTGCTCTAGATGGTGATGATACGCTCACAGCTACCCAAGTTTCCCATAAACTTAAGCAACAATTAGCTTATGTTCCTCATCAGAAAAGAGCTGAAGACAACTTGGATTTGAGAGATGAAGATCTTAATGGCTGTGATATAGCCAAAGCACAGTATTCCAACGATGAAACGTTGTTTTCCCTAAGAAACAGGTAACTATATCTTTATGAATTTCATGCAATTTTGTGAATTAATCTTATTTGTGTGATATCCCACATTGAATGAGGGGAAATTTTGTGTTATATATATAGGTTCTCTCGGACACGTTTTAAAGCCCATGCAAGCCCTTTAAGCCCAAAATAGATAATATCTATACTGTTAGTAGTGGGTCGTTATAGATTGTATGCAAACTTTGTCACATTGTCACATGCTTGCATATCTTTGGTTACAGGCTTGTAGTATATTTGCCTGCATTTGTCAAGTACTATACTTTGGGGATGAAATCAGAAATTCATAACACTCAAGACTTCATCCAACTGACATGTTTTTTTTACTAAATACAACCTGTTGTCATTCACTACCATAGGTTGGCCACAAAATTTCAAACTTTCCATTCTTTAGGGCCCATGTTTGCCCTTTTCTGGTTCAGACCCAATCATCTTTGGTACTCATGTATGGTTTCTGTTTCTAGGTTCTCACGATCGAGTGCATTAATTGCTACTTCTTTCTTTCTTTCTTTCTTTCTTTTGGTTCTTGCCTCTAGTCCATCTTCTCACATCATGTTCTCCTTGCTGCTGAACATTTTCTTTCTTGATTACCCATCATTTTGTACCTTAGGGCATAATAAGTCTCCTGGCTGCCGTAAGAAATTTGTGCAACAATATGCATCAATCAAACAATACATCCCAGAATCATCTCTCCATTCATGGTAGGATCCATGCTTTGGTTCATTTATAAATTTGAAATAAGGCAGTTAAGAATGAAATTGAAGATAATTATCCAAGACTTTCTAAGTAAAGTGGAATATAAAAAAGGATATCCAATAGATTTCAAGTAGTTGATAAATGTTTTCTTGAATTTAGTTGTATTTAAAATATTTTTTCTCAATATTTATAGATTTTCTAAGGTGAATCAACCACATGTTTCTCTTTTTGGGTAAGCTTATTCAGCTATATGATTTGTAACTAAAATCCCGATTGACATTGTAGGCGCAAGGAGAATCATAGATTACCGAGTAAAGAGGTACCAGAACAGAAGATTAAAGAAAAGCTTTTGCAAAGTTTCGATGATGAAACCCTAAGCTCTGTTATGAAGTAACTTTCTTTCTTTCTCTCTCTCTCCAAAAACACTAAAACAAACATCAAGATGTTTTCTTTTGTAATATGCATGTCTTTTTTTTCTTCTTTCTAAGATTCAACCTTCAATAGAAATTATTCTTCCATGTTGCGTTGATGAAAACCTGCTTGTGACACCTTCCATTTCTGCATGAACTTTAGTTGAGGTTATATTCGGCTTTTGTTATTTTTATTTTTTAATTCTCTACTGCTTACATGCTTCTTGTATCCGAACAGGCGAATTGTTCATGCAGTTGAATTTTGCAACATTTTCTTATTGTTCGGGGCTTAAGCTTCTGTTCATTTTTTTATTATTATGTTTTTATGCTTTGTTTTTACGGCTAATCCTATGCCACACAGTGAAGTGATCACAGAGAATGACTGGAAATTTGTCCAGCTTGGGCTTGCTCTATTTTAGAACATTTTAGCCATTCAAGACATCTCGTTGCAGTAGAAGGCTGGGAGTCTGCATGCCACTCAATTTTTGTCTCTGAGTAACCAATTTTTGGAGCTGTTATTCTTCATTGATTTAGAAGATGAGTTGTTATTTTTGGGGAAATCTGTGTTATAATGCACAATAGTATGAATTGGGATATGCTACTACTGAAAACAGAGCAATCTGTTTTTGTGGTGTCCAAGCATGAAAGCTATTATCACACAGCGAGGTCTGATTTCCAACTGTGAATCAAATTGCTCGAGGTACTTCATATGCAGATTGCTGCAAGTCGCTTTGGCCATCAATCACCTTCAGAGGATGATAATATTGAGATTGCAGCGAAGGTTTGGGTGTTTTTCACAATGCCTGTTGAGGCGTCATCAGATGATATTTAATGACAGATGGGTTATCTATGGGGTTTGAAGTCTCATTACATGTGGCAACACAGTTCTCGATATTTAATGACAGAATGGTAAGCGAACTTTATGCGTAGTTTTTTCCTTTCTCATGGGTTCATTTGTAAGTGTCCCAATTCTCAAACAGATGAATAATGGATGGTGAAAGTATCCTACACATCATAGAACAAAGAACAAGGAACAAGGATCAGGAGTTCCCTTTACCTCTTGGAAATTTGACACATCCATCTCAAATTTCACTACTTGCATTTTCTTTTGGGAAGTTTTTATTGAGGACAGAATAATAAATTTGCATATAGCTCTGTGATATCTGTCTAACCATCCTGGCTTTTCCATTTTGCAGGTTTGCACGGTAGATTTAGTGCTTAAACTATCACTGGAAGATTCTAAAGAGCCTCAAACAGCTCACATCCTTCTTTACAAGTTAGATTTATGATCAGACTGATCAAAGGTTGACTCATTTTCCCTTGAATCTGATCAAAACCTTCGACTCTCATGCTAACCCAAAAGGTTTCCCCTTTCATTTCAACAACTTAGAAGTTTATTGTTGATGATGATGTTGCTGTTATATTTATTATTATTACAACTAATTTGATAAACAATTATTGTTATTATTTTTCTTTATCTTATAACACAATCATATGATAAATGGGGGAATATAATGTCATGACTGCATTGAAATTCTTGACCAAACAGAAAAATGGGAAATTTTGCTGTCTATTTTAAAGCATTGTAATCAATATAGGGTGTCATGATGATGAATCAAGTCAACCTTGCCCCTACATTTTTGTGGTTATGAATGCGTTGAAAGAAAGTAATATTTCATTCTGTGAATCAAACAGGCCATTAGTTCTTCGAAGACTGATAGTTGAGATGAGTGGGAATTTGAGGCTGTATCGCTGGGACGATGATGTAAACGGCACTCGCCAATGGGTTCCTGAATGGGCTGCAGTTTCTAATCCATGTGATATTGTTAGGGCTTGCGCTGTGTAGCTTAGACTGAAGCAAAACTAATGCCTCTTGTATGTACATGCCTGCTGGGGCCCTCTAATGTGGGAGACGGCAGCCTGTGCTCAGAAAATTCTTCTGTTTCAGCTGCGAAATGTGATAATAATAATCGAAATTCGACTGCTTCCAAGCTGAAGATGTCGATAGTGCAGCAAACTAAGTATTATTATCCCATTTCTTCTATTATAGCAAATTACAGTAACATCTCGCCATTATCACAGTGCGGTGATGCTTGTTTATCAGACTTTGATTGTGATGCTTCCGTGTTGGCTGTTGAACAACTTGGAGTTTGGTGGATTCGAGGACACAAGTTCGACCTTGTTTGTGAAGCTTGGGCCTAAGGGATCACCTGAAGGCAACGCAACAGGATCTGGGGATTCATCTGATGGCCTCCGGGACTAGGTCTTGGTTCTTCCAATTGTTCTCAGCATGACTGTCCTTGTAAGACTCCTCTGCTTGTTGTTATACCACAGTGTGTACAGGATGAGGGCCTTGAAGAGAGCCCTGGAAAGCTCCTTGATTGTGTCCGGTGCTCCAATGAATTTAAGTTAGCCTGATTTGCAGCGCAGAACTGGCAATTTGCACAGGTCAGCATGTACATATACATATATAGACTTTGAAATGGATGAAATTGCTTGAACAAAGCCAATTAGACTTAATCAATGAGGATTAATGTTGTCTTCTCTTTTTTTTTTTTCATGAGGGTTTGGGAGTGTATACAAGATAAGACATTGGTTGCAGTGAAGAAGCTTGACAAGCCTCTTGGGAAGAAGGAATTCATAACTGAGTGAACACTATTGGCTCTATGCATCGCATGAACCTGGTTCGACTCTGCGGCTACTGCTCAGAAGGCTCTCACCAGTATGCATTTCATTTCATTGCCTAATACCAATTACCACTAACTATATTTAAATTCTTATCATCCTCTTTGGGGGTCAAGCATACTATATTTTCGAGCTTGTAATGGGGTTGGAATTTGATGATTCTTCACAGGCTTTTGGTTTATGAGTTCATGAAAAACGGTTTCTTGGACAAGTGGATATTCCCCTCAAAGCATTGCCGGGACAGACTGCTAGATTGGGGAACTCGCTTCCATATAGCCATTGCTATTGCACAAGGGATTGCTTATTTTCATGAGCAATGCAGGAACCGGATCATCCACTGTGATATCAAGCCCAAAAACATACTTCTAGATGAGAATTTCTGTCCAAAAGTTTCAGATTTTGGACTAGCAAAGCTGATGGGCAGAGAACATTGACATGTTATCACTATGGTAAGAAGAACTAGTGGCTATCTGGCTCCAGAATGGGTGAGCAACCGACCTGTTACTGTAAAAGCCGATGTCTACAGTACAGAAAGCTTCTTTTGGAGATCGTTGGTGGCTGGAGAAACCTTGACATGACTTTTGATGAAGAAGACTTCTTCAATCCTGGGTGGGCTTTTAAGGTATAGATCGTCAAGTTCTTGCTTCTGCAAATCACAAATTGTTAAGTGTTTGATATTTTATTAACGAAAAATGTCAATTCCTCTAGGAAATGAGTAATGGGACGACGAGAAAAGTTGCAGACAGGCGACTGGAAGGGGCAATGGAGGAAGAAGTGCTGGAAGAGCATTGAAAACCGGCTTTTGGTGATTCAATATGAGGTTTTCATGAGGCCTTCAACGGGGGAAGTGGTGAAGATGTTGGAATGGTCACTTGAAATCAACACACCGCCAATGCCACAGACAGTTTTGTAGCCCATGGAGGAAGGCTTAGACAATGTATACAGAGCCATGAAGAGAGAGTTCAACCAATCCAGCTTCTTCACCATCAATAGTACCCATCCTTCATCAAGGGCTACATGTAGTTATTCCACAATGTCATCAAGATAGCAAAGGAGAAATGGAACAAATTTTGTTGCTGTCCAAGAATTTTATCCCCATGATACTTTGATACTGTCCAGAAACATAGTATTTATTGACCATTTGTTACCATATATAGGAATGGGGAATGAAACTAGTAGAGAACTTTGCATAATGTTGTTGCTAAGATTTCAAATGGTAAAAGAAATTATATTAATTGCGAAACAAAAAAATAAACAATTATGTTGAGGTACGGAAATCTCGTTCTTTTAAAGGAGATTTAAGCCATTTCTGGTTTAACAATTTCATAAATCGGTATACTTGACTTCTCTTTGGTTTGTCCCCTCAAGGATACAATGGTCCAAGTGATTTGTTGCATAGCTCACGTCAATATGCATAAAGCATAGAACTCAAAGCTAGCGCTTCACAAACAAACCTATTTTTTTTGGCCAAGAGAAAATAAATAAATAAAAAGGAAGAAGGCAGAAGATGACTAAAAAAATGTGTTAAAGTTATATGACATTAGGAGGGTGAGTCAAGGCTAATCATAAAGTTTGAAATGTTCAACAATTTCAAAATAATTCAATCTCTTAAATTTTTATAAGATAATCCCATTAACATAAATGATATTTAATATTTTTTAATTTCCATAATTTTACATTTGTAACTACAAATTTAATAACCCATTATGCCAACTTTAATCCCTATAACTTTCATATATAACCATAACGTTAGTAACTAGTTTCTTTAATCCCAAATCTCCATTTCTTTGAACTTTTAAAAACTTTTTTGGACCTCATATGACTTAGATATTGATTTGATAGGTTAATTATGCTTAGGGGGTGTTCAATTGATGCTTGAAAAAAATCAAAATAAAAAAAGACTAAGAAATGAGTAAGGATACAAAGAATGTCAAGATGTGATATCCCACATCGAATATGGGAGAAAGTTCTTGACACTATATATGTAGAGACTTCTCTTAATCATGTAGACGTGATTTAAAACCATGAGGGTCCATTTGGGTTTAAAGCGAACAATATCTCCTCACACTCTTCATACCTTATCAAATTTCCACTTCTTTCAATTTTTGAAATCTTTTTTGAATGTCATATGGATTGAATATTGATTAAATAAGTTAATTTAGAAGGTGTGAAATTGATGTCTGAAAAAATCAAAATCCAAAAATATTAAAAAATTAGCAAAGAGCGTGGAATTCCATATTGTTACTAATTATATTATTATTATTATTATTTTGTATTTTCAATACTTCAACCAATATTTGATGTGATTAAATTTAAAATATAAGAAAGAATTTATTAATACAATTTTCAATTAATAATTAATACACAACTATCTTAATTTTTAAACACTGTATACTTATTTAAATTTATTTTCATATTTTTATAAAAGTGTAATTACACTTACAATTTATTGAATTTATTAATAATGTTGTTTCAAAAATCATCCTTAAAAATAGTCTTTTGCTTATTAGAAGAAAAAAAATATATTAAGATGAAAATTATGTAATTCAAATTGAATGCAATATCAATGGAGCCGGTGAAATTTATTTACATTGTTTTTCTTTCCAAAGTATTTTTTTAGTTGGAAAGAAAAAGAGACAAATTATAAAAAATAAATCTCCAATACCAATATTTAAAAATGATTTATCTATTTGTCAACACAATTTGAGTGGAAGAATAATCAAGACATGTGAAAATCTATATATCAGGAATCAAATAGGGCCCAAGAATAGGTTCCAACAAGAACCATCAATGGGTTGCCCAATCAATAACAAAAGGCCCGGTCTCATGGATCAAACAAAATGAAGTCACCACACGATAGGTTTAAACCCAAATATAAATTTCAAGTTCATATTTTCAATCCCATTTATAATTTATTTATTCAAATTAGAAATCTATATATCAAGAATTAAGTTAGAGTGCATAGAGACCAAAATTAAGAGAGAGGATCATGCCAAGATTTAAAATGAACAAAATATTTATGATTTATCTATAATAAATATTCAAATAATATTAAAAAAAAAACTAATTATTTTGATGATCATAAAATATATCATTATTGAAATCCAAACAAATTTAAATAATAAAATATTTTTTTATCTTAATAATTTAAAGTTACATATTTAATAAAATTAAAATTACTAATAATTTAATAAATCTTTGTGTCATTCTTATCATAATTTAAGTTGTCAACATTAATGATATAAGATGATGAAATGTATTTAAAATTTTTAATTATTTATATATTTTTAATTTCTTATAATTATTTTAAATTTTAATAATATATAAATTATATATTTATGACATTACCAATTTGATCACTATTTAACCATAAATCAATAATTTTTCTCATTGAATAATCAATCTAATTATAAAAACATTGATAAAAACTAAAGAATATTTATTATAAAAAAAATAAAAGATGTAAAAAACAAATAATTTGACTAGTCAAAGTAAAGGTCATGGGTGACTTTTGGAAGCCTCGAATAACATAGGAAATGTCCAAGAAATCATTGAGCTTGGCATTTATTTGAGTATTTTGAGGATAATATTTAATTTTTAATCATATAAAAACAAAAGTATATTTAATTCATTATTTTCTAATATTATCTTAGAAATATTTTTAGAGATATATTTATTTTAGAACTTATTGAGGATATTAATACAAAGATTTTGATAAATGTAATATAAAAATGTATAAAGTCATTAATTTTATTTATTTATTAAATTTGAAATATACATATCATGTAGTAATTTTTTTTAAAAAAAATTACTTTTATGAAGCCAATTCAAGGGAAAAAAAAACATAACACTATCCTCACTTCTCAGTGATGTTTTATTTTATATTAGAAATCCTTATAATAAAATTTCCTTTTTACAAATTTAAAAAAGATATTTTATAACTAATTTAGATTGACAAAAATAAAAGATACACTTTGGTAGTTGTTTTTAAATTTCAATAAAAGTTCTTACATCAAAAGTATTAAAATTTAAAAAAAAAAATGTTAAGGAAAGTTTGGTTTTATTATAGAAAATAGAAAAGAAAGTTACTTATAATTATAATTAATAAGAAACTTAAATATTTTTAAATTATTTTGAGGTTGTTGTAAGGCATAAAAATAATTTATTAATTTTAAATCAATTTTTTCTTCTTTTTTTTTTTCCTTTTTTTTCCTTGTAGTTTTTCTATTATCTATTTTTTTTCCTCACATTTTTCCGTATTTTCCAACAATGGGAGAGATAAAAAAAATTTAGTTTTCCAACAAACATAAAATTTTAGTCATTACACTTTATCATTATTATTATTTTCTTTATTTTTTTTAAATGCAATGGTAGTTCTAGTCATCCTGACTTGCAAGACCCGATGCTCACAAAATTTCTAGTCTACTCATCATATCTTTTAAAATTTTGGTTACTCATAAAGCATTCAAGACTTTTAGTAATGTCATATCCTTATCACTATATCTAATAACTTTGACCAATTCAAAAAATGAACTTCACAAGCAATAGTAGTTCTAGTCGTCATGCCTTACAAGACCTGATACTCAATAATTTTTCAAGTTTAGTCATCATCATATCTTTCAAAATTTTGGTTACTCATAAATTATTTAAGACTTTTAGCAATGTCATATCCTTATCACTAAAACTAAGAACTTTGATTAATTCAAAAAATGAACTAGAAGTACCTTGCAAAATATCAAAAGTTTGCCACTACTTTTTGTAGTTTAAATTTGAGTGTTATGTATTTCCTATCCACATATTTAGTATATAACCTAGGATGGCTAGTCGAGCCATTACCATACAATACGTATGCTTATCATTTTTTGTTAAACTCGTTTAATGTAAAAGAACCAAAACATATTCACAAGATAATTTTCCTCTTTGTTGGGCAACTCAACTAGTTATATGGATTTTAGACTCAAAAAATTAATGTGTGTCGTATTTGACAGATTAAGATAATTAGAATTAGCATCTTATGTGAAAGAAAATAAAAAGTAATAATCAAAATCCAGTGCTTACTGGAAAATTAAATCTATAGAGAATCTTTTATCTTTTTCTCCTAATTCGTTTAGATATTAATAGATTGATTTGTTAATTAAAGTTGAAATATTATAATAAATTTTTTTGTCATTTCTTTTATCAAGATGTCTTAATTAATGATTCAAAATGTTAAAATAAATTATAAAAAAGATTTTTGCTACTCTTGAAAATTATAAAAAAAAAAAATTATACACTCGGAAAACAAATAAATGCATCTTCTAATAAATAAATTTTTATTAAAATAAATAAATATATGTCTACTTCGAATTTATTAACATGAAGTACATTTTAGGTATTTTAAGTTAGATTATTATTGATTAAAGAAAAAGACCATTCAACATCTAGCTAGATGGGAAAAAAATCTTTATTTATTAAAAAATTCAAATTATTTTTTGAATGGTGAACATTGATAAGGATAGATAAGAAATTTTCTTGGTATATATAAATTCAAAGTGATCTTGGACAAATTGGATCAGTGGTCCCCAACCAATATTTATGATAGATAAAAGCAACCTCTCTAGATGGGTCCAATATAGTAGACGACTTGACTCCAATAGACATTGCATTAAATTTTTGTGGAGCCTATATTTATGTTAGCTAAAAGCAACTTCTCTAGATACATCCAATGTATATAGATGATGACTTGACTGTAATAATCATTTCATTAAATCAACTATGATTTTTTAAACCAACTTTTACCATTATTTTTATTAGTTATTTACATTTTATGATATATTGAAATTTTGTTGCAAACAATTATTTTCATTTAAATAAATATTGGATGGTTTCTTAGTCCTCTTGAATTTTTAATGATTGATCATCGGATGAGTATATCCTATTCATGTTAATAAAAGGACCAAAACATATTCATAAGATAATTTTCCTCTTTGTTGTGCAACTCAACTAGTTATATGGATTTTAGACTCAAAAAAATTAATGTGTCATATTTAATAGATTAAGATAATTAGAATTAACATCTTATGTGAAAGAAAACAAAAAGTAATAATCAAAATTCAGTGCTTACTGGAAAATTAAATCTATAGAGAATCTTTTATCTTTTTCTCCTAATTCGTTTAGATATTGATAGATTGATTTGTCAATTAAAGCTGAAATATTATAATACACTTTTTTTTTGTCATTTCTTTATCAAGATGTCTTAATTAATGATTCAAAAATGTTAAAATAAATCATAAAAAGGATTTTTGCTACTCCTGAAAATTATTAAAAAAAAAATTATACACTCAGAAACAAATAAATGCATCTTCTAATAAATAAATTTTTATTAAAATAAATAAATATATGTCTACTTCGAATTTATTAACATGAAGTACATTTTAGGTATTTTAAGTTAGATTATTATTGATTAAAGAAAAGACCATTCAACATCTAGCTAGATGGGAAAAAAATCTTTATTATTAAAAAATTCAAATTATTTTTTGAATGGTGAACATTGATAAGGATAGATAAGGAATTTTCTTGGTATATACAAATTCAATGTGATCTTGGACAAATTGGATCAGTGGTCCCCAACCAATATTTATGATAGATAAAAGCAACCTCTCTATATGGGTCCAATATAGTAGACGACTTGACTCCAATAAACATTGCATTAAATTTCTGTGGAGCCTATATTTATGCTAGCTAAAAGCAACTTCTCTAGATATATCCAATATATATAGATGATGACTTGACGGTAATAATCATTTCATTAAATCAACTATGATTTTTTAAACCAACTTTTACCATTATTTTTATTAGTTATTTACATTTTATGATATATTGAAATTTTGTTGCAAACAATTATTTTCATTTAAATAAATATTGGATGGTTTCTTAGTCCTCTTGAATTTTTAATGATTGATCATCGGATGAGTATATGCTATTCATGTTAAGAAATTCAAAGGGGATGCAACTTTATTCTCTTTAATAGAATTTTATTTTATTTTAAAAACTATATTTATTTACTTTATGAATATAGAAACTCTTTCTAGCTTTTTAACATAGTACCAATATCTTTGTATTTGGTTAATAACATTGATTACATTCTTCTAAAACTAAAAGTTCTATGTTCCTTCAATAATATCATCATATAGACATCACTCCACAAAACACTACCGAATTTTCGTATTTATCATCAACATTTTTATTTACTAAGTTAAGATATCTTGATGAAGGAACGAATAAAGAATTAGAATATTTTAATTGTAATTAAGCCAAGTTAATGTGCATGCTAATATTTAAACAAAGTAGGATAAAAAATAAAACTAAATATCAATTTTAATTTTCCAACAAACAATTTAGCCATTACACCTGATTTTTTTTTTTTTTTCACATGCAATAATAGTTCTAGTCATCGTGCCTTGCAAGACCCTCTACCTACAAAAATTTTAAGTCTATTCATCATATCTTTTAAAATTTTGGTTACTCTTAAAGTATTCAATACTTTTAACAATGTCATGTCCTTATCACTACAACTAAGAACTTTGACTAATTCAAAAGTACGTACTTTGCAAAGTTTTTACTTTTTGTAGTTTAATATAAGCGTTATGTATTTTATCTTTCCACATAATTATATATAACCTAGTATTGCCAATCAGGCCATTACCATTCAACATGTATACTTGTTCAACTCATTACTATACAAAATTCTTATCCCTTTTTGTTGAACTCATTTTAATGTAAAAAAAAACACCAAAAAATATTCATTAAATGATTTTCCTCTTTGTTGTGCAACTAGCCATATGGATCTTAGACTCGAAAAATTAATGTGTGTCATATTTGACAAATTAAGATAATTAAAACTAGCATGTGAAAGAAAATAAAAATAATAATTAAACTTTCAGTCCTTACTGGAATTAAAATCAATAGAGAATCTTTTAATTTTTTTTCCTAATTTGTTTAGATATTGATAGATTGGCATGTTAATTAAAGTTGGAATATTATAGTACTTTATTTTTGTTATTTCTCTTATCAAGATGTCTTAATTAATAATTCAAAAATGTTAATAACAAATTATAAAAGAGGTTTTTGCTATTCTTGAAAATTATAAAAAAGTTTATACACTTAGAAAACAAATAAATGTATCTTCTAATAAATAATTTTTTATTAAAATAAATAAATATATGTTTACTTTGAATTTATTAACATGAAGTAAATTGTAGATATCTAAAGTTAGATTTCTTATTAATTAAAGAAAAAGACCATTCAACATTTAGCTAGATGGGAAAAAATATTTATTTATTAAAAATTCAAATTAGTTTTTGAATGATGAATCATTGGTAAGGATAGATAAGAAATTTTCTAGGTATATACAAATTCAAAGTGATTTTGGACAATTTGGATCAGTGGTCCCCAATTCATATTTATGATAGCTAAAAGCAAGCTCTCTAAATGGGTCCAATATAGTCTATGACTTGACTCCAATAGACATTATATTAAGTATTTTTGGAACTTATATTTCTACTAGCTAAAAGCAACCTTTCTAGATGGATGTAATATAGAGGATGACTTGTCTATAATAATCATTTTTTTTTTTAATTTTGACGTAATAGTAGTAGTAATAATAATAATAATAATAAATTTTGAACCCGGGTCTTTGGTAGATGGGCAATCAACTATGCATATTGTGAAGAAAAACATTTAAAAACGATATATACCTTATTGCAAAATTTATTGCAAAATATGCATATTTATGATTTATCTAATATTTCAAGTCAGTTTGCTTGGTTCATGAGATGACATTTTTTTCAAAACTTAGCTAAAAAACTAGATCAAATTGACAGATTCGATTGATTAGACCGACATTGAACCGGTCCAAACGTCAAATTGATGAACCTGCTTAGTAGGTTCATGAATTGCCCTTTTTTCTCCTATTTTCCAAAACATATAATACATACTTTTGCTTTTTACATTGACTGATGTGGGAAAGTTACTTTTATTTTTCCTTAGGCAAAATGCCATATACAAGCTGATCATGGGATTTTAACTTGGGCCTTTGATATGCAAAATGAACAGAAGTACGTCTTTGTGAAGAAAAGAATTTAAAAACTATATATTCATTATTACAAAATTTAAAATGAACAAAATATTTATGATTTATCTATAATAAATGTTTTGACTATAATAAAATATATAGCTATTGAAGTCGAAACAAATTAAATAATAAAATCTTTTTTATATTAATAATTAAAAGTTGCATATTTAATAAAATTAAAATTACTAATAATTTAATAAATATTTGTGTTATCCTTATCATAATTTACACTATCAATATTAATGATATAAAATGATGAAATGTATTTAAAATTTTTAATTATTTATATATTTTAAATTTTTTTATCATTATTTTTAATTTTAATAATATATAAATTATAAATTTATTATATTACCAATTTGATCACGGTTTAACTATAAGTCTGATCATTGAACCGTGAATCGATAATTTTTTTCATTCAAAGATCAGTCCAGTCACGAAAACATTGATAAAAAATAAATAATATTTAATATTAAAAAATAATAAATATTAAAAACAAATAATTTGACTAGTCAAAGTAGAGGTCATGAGTGGCTTTCAGAAGCCTCAAAAACCATTTTGGTAACATAGGAAATGTCCAAGGAAGCCTCCAACCATGAATCTGTGAGCTTGGCATTTATTTGAGTATTTCGAGGTTAATACTTTATTTTTAATCATATAAAAACAAAAGTATATTTAATTCATTATTATCTAATATTATCTTAGAAATATTTTTATAGATATGTTTATTTTAGAACTTCTTGAGGATATTAATACAAAGATTTTGATAAATGTAATATAAAAATGTATAACGCATTAATTTTATTTTATTTTTATTAAATTTGAAATATACATATTATGTAGTAATTTTTGAAAAAAAAATTATTTTTATGAAGCCAAATCAAGGAAACAAACATAACACTATCCTCACTTTTCCATTGTGTTGCTTTTCCAATTAGAAATCCTTATAATCAAATTTCCTTTTATAAATTTAAAATATTTTCTATAACTAATTTAGATTAACAAAAAAAAAAAAAAAACCTTCAACGGACCACACATTGATACACTTTGGTAGTTGTTTTTTAAATTCCAACAAACATTCTTACATAAAAAATATTGAAAAAGAAAAAGGAAAAAAGAAATGTTAAGGAAAATTTAGTTTTGTTATAGAAATTAAATAAAAAAGAAAGTTAAATATAATTAAAATTAGTAATAAATTAAAATATTTTTAAATTATTTTAAGTTTGATGTAAGGTAAAAATTTATTAATTTTAAATTAATTTTTTATTTTATTTTATTTTTTATTTCCTTCTATTTTGTTTCTCTATTTTCTTTATTTCCTTCTTATTTTTTCTTACGTTAATAAGGAACAAACATAACCTAAAATTTTAAATATATAAAAAAAAACATCAATTTATAAAGTAAAATATGATCATTCAAATCATGTTACGCGTAAAATCTATAAGATGAATCAAGTCATGTAACCATACTTAAGATTTCAACATGATAGGTATAGCTTTTGAAGACTTTTCCATGGGATTAATCCTTATACTTGGAATTTGTTTAGGTGGGGCAGGGCTTTGTAAGTTTGTCCGCAATTTTCTCATACTTGGAAACAAAGGAATGGTCAGAGAAAGGAACTTAACAAAGAGAAGATTGAAACGGACTGGGTAGACCCTCACCTGCACCAAAGGTTCGTATGATCTTCATGGACGGCAGGCCGCAGGGCCTCTCAACCCTCCATGCCTCGCTTTTCCGCTTATAAAGAATAACCAAAAAGGACTTGACTGATCTGAAAAATCAGTGGCCGGAAAAAGCGAGCTCGACACGTAGAAACAACAGCCCATGCAGTTTGGGAGATCACAGAGTGAAACTATTGGAGTCTGGGCTTTGTTTCTTCATGTCGATCTGGCTTCTGTCTCCGGGCGGAAGAGAAAAAATTATATAGACTTGTGTGGGAAGATCTCCTGGCTTTCTCAATACTTTAGAAATGGAAACAGGCCCAGTAGTACTGTACTGCTAAGAATCCTCCTTGTTTAGTTGTATTATTATAATTACAATAGTATTATCTTCAAAATAAAATTTATGCATGTGGGGATGTGTTTTCTATCTTTTGTTTCAAATAGTATGATCTTCATTTGGAAGTAACATAAGTTGAATTTCTTAGAGGACAAATGCTACTAGCGTGAGTTTATTTTATTTTATTTTGTTTTATTTTTATTTTTATTTTTTTACAAAAGTTGCAAATAGTACTATTTGAGGATGCCTTGACAATATATAATTTTTTTTTTACTTCACAAAATAATCAAAATTCTTATTCCAATTGAGAATTTTGAAAGAGAAATTGTTAGTTTGGAAATCATAAAATAAATTGTTGCTGATCTTCAAAATTATAAAAAAGTTTATGCACTTTGGTAGCCTTTAAAATTATAAAGCATTTATACAATAAAAAAAAAATAAGTATATCTTCTAATAAACAAAAAATTATTAAATAAATAAACATTAGTCTACATTGAATGTGTTATCTTGAAGTACATTGTAGCTATTAATTTTTAAGGATTATTAAAGAAAAAGACCATTCAATATTTCTCTAGGTATAAAAAATTTTTATCTATTACAAATTAATTTTTGGATGATGAATTATCGATGAAATAGGCTAAGGAATTTTTTTGGTCTATATAAATTTCAAAAGTGCTTTTTTCTCAAAATCGGGATCTACACTATGAAAAAAGGCTAAGGAATTTTTTTGGTCTATATAAGGGGTTAGTCTTGTTTATGTGGCACCCTTCCACTTGGATCTTGTAATATCTAAATTCATTGACTTGACTTAAAATTTTGAGAAATAATAAACCCTTCATTTCCTCTAGTAGATGACTTAAATTTTTCATCTATGTTATAGTATTTTTTTTTATTGCATCTTAAATTTTCAAGTAAAGTCAATATATCGACTATGATTTTTTAAACCAACTTTTACCGTTACTTTTATTAGTTACTTACATTTTATGATATATTGGAATTTTTATACAAGTGGACTACAAGATTTGAACCTGGGCCTTTGGTTGATGAGCTATTAAGCTATACATATTTGTGAAGAAACACATTTAAAAACTATACATAAACTATTGCAAAATTTAAAATGATATAAATAGTTTGATTTGTCTAATATTTCAAGTCACTGTGCTTGGTTCATGAGATGCCATTTTTTCAAAACTTAGCTAAAAACTAGATTGAATTGACGGATTTGATTGATTGGACCGACATTGAATCACCCCACCGAGTGGTCCAAACGTCAAGTTGATGAACATATAATACATACTTTTTTGCTTTTTACATTTCTAACTAAATATGAGAAAGTTACTCTTGTTTTTCTAGGCAAAATGCCATAACAAGCTAACCATGGGATTTAAACTTGGGTCTTTGACATGCAAAATGAATAGAAGCATGTCTTTGTGAAGAAAATATCGAATTTAAAAACTATATATATATATATATATATATTATATATATATATATATATATATATATATATATATGCAAAATTTAAAAAGAACAAAATATTTATGATTTATCTATAATAAATATTCAAATAATAATAAAAAAAACTAATTATTTTGATGATCATAAACATATCATTATTGAAATCCAAACAAATTTAAATAATAAAATATTTTTTATCTTAATAATTAAAAGTTACATATTTAATAAATTAAAATTACTAATAATTTAATAAATCTTTGTATCATTCTTATCATAATTTAAGTTATCAACATTAATGATATAAGATGATGAAATGTATTTAAAATTTTTAATCATTTATATATTTTTAATTTCTTATAATTATTTTAAATTTTAATAATAGATAAATTATATATTTATGACATTACAATTTGATCACGGTTTAACCATAGATTTGATTACTGAATTGTGAATCAATAATTTTTATCATTGAATGACTAATCTAATTCTAAAATATTGATAAAAACTAAAGAATATTTATTATAAAAAATAAAAGATATGAAAAAACAAATAATTTGACTAATCAAACTAAGGTCATAAGTGACTTTCAGAAGCCTCCAACCATGTCGAATAACATAGGAAATGTCCAAGAAATAGTTGAGCTTGACATTTTGTGGACCCCGCATTTCGGCTCAATGCGTTTCCCACTCGATGGCGAGCTCGATTTTTATTTGAAAAATTGATTTTTATTGATTATTTGAAAATGACTTGGAGTCGCCACTTATTTTTGTTTTATTTTTTAAAAGGGTAAACAAAATAAGAAAGAAAAACCCTAAGTGTGACTCCTTATTTTGGAAAAGGCGGTCTACGAAAAACCGGATTGGGTTCGGGGGTCAGGTTACTTATTGGGAAGGTACGGTACAGACCGTAGCACCCCTTTAAGTCCCTAAAGTCGGGTCTCTACTAATAAAATGAAGCAATCATGGCAACTAATGAGGAAATCAATGAGTACCCAGAATAAATCATACACGCGTGAGAATCAAAATATGCTTAGACAATTACCAGAGTGAAAGTAGGTGCGTACCTGGGCGACGAGCCACCATGCGCTATCAAGAGAGGGTTAGTACATCATATAGAGCACAAAACATATCACGTGCATCACGCAACAGGGATTAAAATTGTTCGAAGGAAAACTGGATTTTTGAAATTCATTTGAGAATCGGGATCTTAGAGATTATTTGAAAATCGGAGCTTTAAAATTTATCTGAAAATTGGATTCGCGGGAATTAGATGTAAGAATGAGAATTTTGGAAATTAAATTTGAAAGAGATTGGGATTTTGGGGGATTATTTAAAAGTTCGAGATTTTTGAGGCAAACTAAGTTACGAAAATTGGGGCTTTGGGAATTGAATTTTGAAAGAAAAAAATGTGAGTTATTTGAGAAGTAGAGATTATGAGAGTCGACTTAGAAAAAGTTGGCAATCTAGAAAATCATTTGAAGGCAAAAATTATAGAAATAATGAATAAAACAATAGTGACAATAATAATGATAAGTAGCAGGATAAACATGGGAATTGGAGTACGAGAAACTGAAAATGAAGTTCGGAGATAGGACAATTAGAATTTCGAATAGCTAAGCTTAGGAATCGGAATTTTGAAGAATCAGACTTTAATGATTGAAATTTTTAAGAGAAATAAATGGGTAAGTATGGAATGATGGTACTAATTAATTATAACGATATTTGGACAGATGAATAGTGAATAGTGGGATTCTTGAAAATTAGGTTTGAAAGTCGGATCTTTGAATAATTGGACTTTATTTAGTGGAGTTTTCGGAAAAAGGAAATAAGTAAACATGGAATTTATAACAGCGATGACAATGATGATATTTGGGTGAATAAGAATGAATGGTGGAATTTTTTAGTCTAAAGGTTAAACTTGGAAATCCGGTTTTGAAGAATTGAATTTTAATGATTGAAATAAGTAAATAAATAAACACGGAATAATGATACTAATTAACAAAATGTTTAGACGAATAAAAAAAGAGAATAGCGGAATTTTTCTAATTGAGAATTTGAATTAGGGCGTTGGATTTTTAACAGGATATGACTTTGAGTAAATAGATAGGTATGGGATTATAATACTAATTAACGAGAATAATATTTAGGTAAATAAAGATGGATAATAGAATTTTTGGGACTGAAGTTTTAATTAAGGCATGGGGTTTTCGGAAGATTGGACTTCGAATAGACATGGAATAATGATTCTAATTGATGAGGGTAAAATTTAGATGAACCGTAGGATTTTTAGGATTGAAAAAAATTGAGTTAAGACAAGAGATTTTTGAAGAACTAGGTTTTAAATAAATAGACAAATATGAGATGATAATCCTAATTGATGAAAATAAGATTCAAACAAATTGCTGAGAAACCAAATTAAGACAGGGGATTTTTGGAGGATTAGATTTTAAATAACTAAAAATATGGGATGATGATTCGATTTATGAAAATAAGGTTTAAACAAGCATTTGAAGAATTAATTTGAAGCATGAAATTTTTGAAGGATTGGTATAGATAAATAAATGAATATATAGGATAATAATTCCCATTGATGAACATAAGATTTAAACGAGTATTCGAAGAATTAAATTACGGCATGGGATTTTCTTATTGGATTAGAATTCAAACAACTAATAATACGGGGTGATGATTCGATTTATGAGAATAGGATTTAAACAAGTATTTAAAGAATTAAATTAAAACTCAGAATTTTTGAAGGATTGGCATAGATAAATAGGAGAATATAGGATAATAATTCTAGTGGATAAATATGAGATTTAAAAAAAGTATTTGAGGAATTAGATTAAAACATGTGATTTATTTCTTTATAGATTGGACTTTGAATAAATAATAATACGGGATAATGATTTGATTTATGAAAATATGATTTAAACAAATATTTTGAAGAATTAGTATTAGGTTTTAACGAATGAGATTTTAAAATATGATAAATAGATACATACGGAATAATAATAATAATTAATAATCATAACGTTTAAGTTGATGAAGTTTGAGTAGTATAAATTTCGAGATAAAAATATAATTAATAATTTGTCTTTAAGTATGAGTTAACTAAATTGGTAGAAATAAGGTAATAAATAAAAGGAAGTGATTTGGTTAATTAATTATGGATATTAAAGATTTTGTTTTCCTTTTTTTAAAAAAAAAGATTATTTAGGAATGAAGTGGCCAAATGGCTATCTTGGAATGGGTATGGGCCATGAGAGTGAATAATACAGGGGGCATGAAGCCCTTCCTTAATGCAACTGGGCTTAGGCTTCCAACCAGGCCCATATCCATCATCTTGGACTGGCCTCTAACTCTAACTCCATCATAAGCTTGAGTTGGGCTCCAACTCAAGCCCAAATTGAAAGCAAACCCAAGGACACCAAATTCTCTCACAGCCCACATCTCCAACCTCCGCCTGGGCACCATCTAAACACTCCACGTCCTTGAGCTCACCGTCAACCTCATCGCCGTCTTCAGCGGAACCCCACATCTCATCATCCTCTTTCAAGGTCCGCCACCCGTGCGCACTCGCGCGTGCTTGCTCCGGTTGCTGAAGCCAAGGGTTGAACCAGTCTTGGACAGCCGCGGCGACATCAACGCATGGGCATCGGCTCAGTTCTCAGGTTAGACGAAGGAGACGGGCCTTCCGATCGGGGTTAAGGAAGAAAGGAGGAGGCGATCCTGCTCGTTGGTGCGAGGCGGCTTCGCGATGCGGCGGGGAGTCAGCCGCCGGAGTGGAGCGTTGCTGCCCGCAGCGATGCGCCTGGTGACCATGGAGATCAGTGGAGAAGTTTCTCCTAGCCTCTGAGACGAGCAGTGGAGGAGGAGGAGCTCCAATGCCGCCATTGATTCAGCTGGCTGGGCAAGCTTGAGGAGGCAGGTATGAAGGGTGGCAGCCACTCATGGCTATGCATGGCCACGCGAGAACGAGAGGAATGAGTGCCATGGACAAGGAAAATGGGTTTGGATAAGTTTAGAGATATGATATGCATGGGCTGCTTGAGAGGAATATGATGGATGAACATGGAGTATACTATGGATAGGAAGGTAGGGATGACCATGCGCATGGAGCTCCATGCACACGAGACGGCAGAGGATCAAAGGGTTAGTAGAGATAGCATGGGATGCTCAGATTTCAATGTCTTCAATGTTGTGTTCTCTGCATCACTCCAAGCATGACGCTGGCTTTCAGGATGGAGGCAAACGGAGCAAAGGAAAAAAAAGGCAAAACCAAGCATGGATAATCGAAACAGATGGAACCCATAACAACCTCATGTTGTGCATCAATCCCTGGGCTTAGGTGAAGGTGGATGAAACCAAAAGATCATCAAACAAAACCAGAGCATGGGTGCAGATATATTATGGCGAAAAACAAGGACGAAATCACCTTAAGCAAGAACCATTAAGAAGGGATATATGGATATGCTTACCCTCAACACACAAACATTACCCAAGAATGGACAGAGGAAGAGAAAAGAACCATACCTGTGAGTGATCTTCTCTGACCAGATCGAGCCAAACTCAGCAAAGCCTCCACGGTTTTTTTTTTTTTTTTTCCTCTTCTGTGGGTGTCTTCTTTAGCAAGCCCAACCCTCCATTTCCTGTTCCCCTCGTCAGCAAGGATGGGGTCTCTGACCATCAGCATGGCTGCCCTGTCTCCGTAGCTGATTTCCCGGGTATAGGGAAAAGGGGGCCCTCCATTTATCTCCAGTGCTGCCCGCTGCTGGTGATGAGGAAATAGCATTCCTCCCATGCTATAAAAATCCTAAAAAAACTAATAGTTTTCTGGTTTCCTGAAAGGGGGTCTACAAATATGCCCCTCTTCGGTAGAGTTCACGAGTGCAAGGAATATGAATACTGGAATGAAAAGAAAGTGTGAATAGTGAGTGGAATGAATGAACTCTACCGAAGAACCAAGGAGACCCCCACATGGACACTAGTGAAACGCAAACTCATTCAGGCTAGCAGACGAACACAAAGGCTCTAATCCTAAAAGAAAACCTATCTCAAAGCGCCTCTGAAGCCACACTAAGGACCCAATCTCTCTCTAAGATGTCTCCAAAAGTGACCCAAGAGATCAATGTCAAAGATGAGTAACGGTCGAACCACCTTGGAGTACGAGATGAATATGCAATAAGCACCAGGTAACGAAGTGAGGAGAGCCGAGCAGGAATGCAAAACCCTGAAGGTATGATGTGCAATGCCAGCGAATATGAACGTCAGGAGCCGCGACTCTGAATGACAAGACTGACTCTAAACACTAAACTAAGAAAAATAATAGCTCTGGAAGCCAAACCAAAAAGCTGACTCTAAACACTAAACTAGAAGGCCCATAAGTGAAGACTTACGGTGGTGATACAATAAAAATGCCCATATATGCCAGTTTATGGTGGTGATAACTGAAACAAATGCTCATAGATGAAAATCTATGATGGTGAATCTGAAATGCCCATAGATAGCTGATATATGGTGGTGATAAAACTGATCAAAGCCCAAGGATGAAGATCCATGGTGGTGAAACTCTCAAAAGCCCAAGGATGAAAATCCATGGTGGTGGAATCTGAAATGCCCATAGATAAAAATCTATGGTGGTGAAATCTGAAACAAATGCTCATAGATGAAAATCTATGATGGTGAAAAACTGATCAAAGCCCATAGATGAAAATCTATGGTGGTGATAATCTCAAAGGCCCAAGGATGAAAATCCATGGTGGTGAAAATCTCAAAGGCCCAAGGATGAAAATCCATGGTGGTGAAATAACTGAAATGCCCATAGATGTCTGATCTATGGTGGTGATAATCTTGAAAGCCCAAGGATGAAAATCCATGGTGGTGAAATATGAAACAAATGCTCATAGATGAAAATCTATGATGGTGAATATGAAACAAAGGGGATGCCCTAAACAAACTGACGGTAGGGGGATGCCCTAAACAAACTGAAAAATAGGGGGATGCCCTAAACAAACTGAAAATAGGGGGATACCCTAAACAAACTGAAAATAGGGGGATACCCTAAACAAGCTGACAATAGGGGGATGCCATAAGGGATAACTTGTAAAGATCGACAAATGGGTCTGACAACCATGAAATCAAAACGAGACACGGTAAACCCAAAGAGAGGGGGTATGCCCCAGTAGAAAAGCACTAAAGGGGGTACGCCTCAGTGTGACGACTCGCAAAGATCAAGAAATAGATCGAGTAGTGAGAAAATTCGCAAAATATCTAATGAACTGAAGGATGGGGGTATGCCCCAGTGTAAGATAGTAACCAACATAAGATAGAATGTCACCAAACAAGACACTCTGGGATATGCTCAATGATGATGCAATGAACAGGATATACATAGCCTCAATGAACAAACGCTAAAACAAGACCAAACATCACCAAAACTATGCTGACAAAGCAAAACCAGAATAAGGGATCAAACAAATGCTGACCAAAACCCTAAGTCTGAAATGTAAACAAATCAAGACACAATATGGCAACTATCAATATGAGTACATCATCACAAATATATCAATAATCTAACAGGTCCTACCATCACGGAAGATGTTGAACCTAATGCCCAAAGGCATGTGAAAACTCAACCAGAAAGCCCGAGACTAGTCTGCATCTTCTTCTGATCAAGAGAAGAGGATAAAGTCAGGTAAGATGATGAAATATGTAAGCTCAAAAGGTGTAAGGCTCTGATAAGATGGGTGTAGGTATAACGGTGCCCAATGTAGGATGTATGGGTGTGTAACAAAGATAAGTGAATATCCAAATCAAACTAGGTACGCTGAGAAGACTGAGCCCAGGGTGTCAATGACTCCATGATCCATCGAAAGCAGCAATCATAAACACGAAATGGAGCCTCAATGTCAAAATCAGCAAGGTGGCCATGCCCTAGTGTGAATGCATCATCTCAGAATGGGTAAACTCTCAGTGCAGAATGATCTCCGGAAAGTAAGTGTCCGGCATAAACTGTCATCTCACAAAATCATCATCGATGAGTGGGCCATGCCTCAGTGTAAGCATCCCCAAATCAAACATCGATGAGAGGGCTATGCCCCAGTGTAAGCATCTCCAAATCAAACATCCATGAGAAAAATATAACCAATCATGCATCATCTGATCCAAAACGAATCTCCGCTCCTCGAAGTCATCGTGGTAATGTGAAGAGAGTATCTGACCTCCTCTAAAGAAAGAGCATGTCCCAATGTGAACTGGTATCTCTAAGATCAACCGCCAATGAAAGGGTTATGCCCCAGTATAGGGCAAACCCTAAAATGACTAAACTCCACTACATGCTCTCATAAGTGTCTGTGTCCTGATCCAATCATCTGGAAAATCTGTCAACAATGATGAGTGGGCTATGCTCCCGTGATCACATCAAAGAAAACATCCGGTCATATCTCGTACTCCAGTATGAAATGAATCTAATCGCCTCCAAGGAACAACTATGCCTAAAAACTATCATCGACCAAAAGGAGTATGCCCCTGTGTAAAATACACCAAATGAAATGCGTCAATCCTGTCTCATGCTCCAATGTGAAAAAGGACATCTGATATCCCCGAGGAATGGACATGGCTCAAAAATCCGTCATCGACTGAGAAGAGTATGCCTCGACATAATGGTCATCCGATAATAAAACTCTCTAAGACGGTATGCCCCAATGTAAGGCCATACCATAACTCCTGGTCCATCACAATCAGAATGCTCCCGAATCAATCCCAGATGTCGCTCACATAAGAGCTATCAAACACAATGCATGATGAGTCAAAAGAACCAGATGAGCTCAGATCACCCGTCATCGAATGCGCGATCCCAGTCATCCACATGTACAACTGAATCAGACCTATAGATCAAAGGGGTGTCTCTCGGAAAAAAAGCATGATGACATCGAAGCGTCGCGAGGTGCAGGCCTAACTGGGTAACTCCCGAGAGGCTCCACGGAGGAAACATCGTGTCAATGTGTATCTCGTAAGTGGGGATGAGCGTGCAACTCCATGAAGATCCATAAATCTCAATCGAAAAGGAAATATGCCCTAGTATGGGCATCGAACGCGACAGGCCCGAAGAACAACATGACATGAAGTCATCTATCGTCGAACATGTAATACTGGTCATCCGAATCCATAACTGAATCATGCACATATATCCAAGATGACCTCCCAGATGGAGAGGCATGATGGCATCCAAGCGTCGAGAAGTGCGGAACTAGCTGGATGGATCTCGGGGACTCCGTAAGGTAACGGTCATGTCCACGTCTCAGTGAGCATCCAGTAAGTGATGATGATCGTGCAAGTCTGTGAGGATCCATGAACCTCCAAATGAAATGGGATATGCCCCAGTGTGGCACCAGAGGTATGATAGGTCAAAAATCAGGTGACACCAAATCAATCATCGTCAAACTCACGATCCCGGTGATCCGAACACAACTGAATCAGTCCTACACATCAAAGAGGTGACTCCCAGAAGAAGAAGCATGACAATATCTAAATATCAACCAGATCTCAATCACCTGTCCAAGTAGAGGCTGCCGAAGATGACATTTGATTCCATGGCCTCAGGGTGGTCTTAAGACACGGGACGTAACGTAGGCCAAGGTGATAGGGTGATAGAAACGAAGGAAAACTAGGCTCAAATACCCAACGATCAAAACTCATGCCCTCATATATGAAATGCAACATGTGTAGTAAATCTCATGTGCCATGGACCTGAGGATGCCTAACGTGAATATGATGTCGATAAGGAGACCAATGAAGCAAAATGAACTGATAGTGATATGTGTAATGAAGATGCGAAGTGAGTATCGAACCCGAGATGGGTCGTTGTAAGGAGGAAATAAGATGTGAAGGGAATGAGATGAATCACAAGCAACGATAAAAGCGACAGCGAAACAATGAATATGTGAAGAAATGTGGTGATCGCCTCAGATCAAACATGAAGTGAAGTCACATCAATAATGAACGTAATGATGGAAAGGACAATGACTCAGAGTCCTTAGGAGAAGGTCACTCATCTCTCTCACAAATAGATATGACGAAGCAATACAAATAACATGGGATCTCAGAGAGCTCACATACGAACTCCCAATAACGAACATACTCGATAAAAATGACCCCCAAACATCAATATACATACTCAATGATAAAAAATAATACACACCTGTTTTTTTTTTTTTTTTTTTTTTTTTTTTTTTTTTTTTTTTTTTTTTTTTTTTTTTTTTTTTTTTTTTTTTTTTTTTTTTTTTTTTTTTTTTTTTACATATATACAAACATGCGTACCCCGAACATGAATAAATGAACCCCAAAGATGATATCAATAACAAATGGACACACTCCCAAGTGCTAAGGTAACAAACAAACTCTCTCTGACAAGATGACCTTCTCAAACTAAAGATCTCTAAACCAGTGTCCGCGAGACAGATGGTGGAAATGATGTGACTATCCTCCATGTGATGAACTGAGGAGGCTCACCACTCAGGGTGGAGAGAACATGAGACGAACAAATAGTAGATAGGATAGGGAAGAAGAGATGAATAACACAACCAATAAGATGAGATGAAAATGTAGAGGTACAGTGATAAGAAAAGATGATGAGAAAAACATGCCCCTAGGTCCAAGACTCATGAAACTCCCAAACAATGCATGCATACATTAAAGGGCCCCTGTCCCGGTGTGAAAATGTGAGCAAGGCGATAAGAAAGAAAGGATATAATACGCATGTGAGGCTCAATGGGCTAGCAACGGACTATGTATCACAAAGGAATAACAAGGTAATGGCTAACCGAAATGATGGCCACCCATCCTGCGACCATGGTCTCAAACATAGTACCTCTTTAGCTGATCCACATTGGTTGGCTCTGAGAATCGGTTTCCGTCTAAATCCATCAGCCATGCAGCGCCCTCTGGGGTCAACTCCCTGATGAAATAAGGTCCGCTCCAGTTGGGTCTGAACTTCCCTCTAGGATCATGTATCAACCGTACTCCGAATGCTCCATAATAATCTCAAAGATGATCCTCTCAAGGCAAAGTAAACAGTGATCTCATCAGGCACGACTGCCCATCATAAGCCAACTCTCATCATACAATATCAACTTCTGTACTCACGGAAAAATAAGTGACAGTCTCATCAAGCGATCGACCAATCCTCACATCGTAAGCCACCGAAAGGTCATAAGCCATCCATCGTCATGCAAGATCAACCCTGGGCTCAAACTCCTCACACTCTACCTGGTCGAATCAAAGATGGGATATGAAAAGCTAAGAAAGCCGAGGATGGAAAGGTCATATAATGGTCTCAATGGTGATGCCGTGCAAAGCTCACAATGGATGGATGTAGGTCAAAACAAGAGTCAAGGTGTGGGAAGTGAGCAAGGTATGACTCTAATCATAAGAAGATGTGTCACAGTCTCAAACTCCCTAGGTCGAATCTCTGATCCTAGGCTAATAGGCTCAATATCCTCCATGGTCAAGCCTCAATACCACAACGTGCAAGTGAAGAGATGTCTCAAGTCAAAAGTACCAATCATAATATCACAAAACACAAACACATGTCCATAAAAGAAAATGCATCCAATGAGATAATCCGATGAGTACATCATGCAAAAAGAAAGATAACAAAGACAATACTCAAGAATCGAGTTATAGTCTCTAAAAGTAAAAAACAAAACAAGACTAATCAAGCAAAAACAAAAGCAGTGACTGGTCCTGTCATCACATCACTAGCCACAGAAGGAACAAAATCTGAGCGCCACTGTTCCAAGGCAAGCCAATCATGAGTCAATCGCCCAAATCAATAAGATCAGGGACTGCTGGTGGAGGGGAGTCTACATGCATGGCCTGAGCTGAGGTAGGAATAGGAAAAATATCGGACTGAGGATGCCCAAATGTCCCAGAATCAATAATGTCCTGTATGGCATGTCGTAGAGCAGTGCAACGATCAGTGTGATGTCCTGCTGATTGATGGTACGCACAATACAAGTCAAGCCGAAACTGCGAAGGCATAGGATCTGGAAGTGCCCTGGGAGCCAGAGGAGCCAAGAATCCCATGGCCTGGAACGTCTCAAAAACTCTGCTCAGGGGTGTGCTCAAATCTGAAAAGCATCTCTGACATCGTCGATGAGGGTGAGGTCGCTCCTGAGGGACTGTAATAACTGGAGGGCCTTGAAGCCGGGATGAAGGTCGTGTCGGCGTAGCCAATGAAATGGATGAGGAATGCTGTTGGAACACTGAATGTGGGCGAGGCCGTGGATGTGAGGCACCCAAAGCAGCAAACATCGATGGAGTCAAATGTGGCAATGAAGGCATCGCTACTCTTGGAGCTTCTCTCGATGACGATGGATGCTCTGACAAAATAAGCTCAATCCTCTCAACCCTCCGCGTCAAATCCACCATCATCTCATAAAGAGCAGTAAGAGTAATGGGTGTGATCTCGTCCGACATGGTGAACCTCAACTGAAGAAGTCTAGTATCAAGGTGCTCTGTATCATAATCATCATACCATCAATCTCTGCTCGGGGACTAGTCACGACGCTAAAACCGTCCAAGACTCTAAAACAAAAACACACAAGAGACAAAAACAAAGCAACACACGATGCTACCCAAAATAACAACACATAAAATGCATGATAAGAAACAATGATAATAATAAAAAGAAGATAGAAACGCATACCCAAGAAAACAACAATACCACTAAGCGAAATGAGAGTATGTCATGCAAAATAAGACACTAAGGTCTACTCTCGAAACACAAGGTACGAACACGAATCACTAACCCTAAAACAAGACTCAAATAAAAAGAAAAGAGAACAAAAACTCAAAACGACCAACTAATAATGTAGTTCCAAAAGTACACCAACAAGGTCTGCCATATCATAACGTCTGGTGAATATCAGTGCCCTGGGTGTCCCAAACATGATGGTATAAGCCCGAAGAAGGAGGAACTGCATGTGTGGAATAGGCTGGAAAGGAATCAACAGTCATATCTGAACCGAGATCAGTATCTGTGGTCGATACGGGAAAGCTAACCGCACCACTATCAATAAGATCTTGTATGGTGTGACGTAGAGAAGCACAATAATCAGTACGGTGGCCTGCCATCTGGTGAAATGCACAGAACTCGTGAGTACGAAAACGTAGAGGTAAAATACTCGGGGGTGGCCTAGGGGCCAATGGTGCTAAAAGACCAGTAGCTCTAAGTCGCTCAAAAGCTCTATCCAACGGCATCCCCAAATCAGAATAAGTCCTCTGACGTCGCCGATGGGGACGAGACTGCTCATGTCGTGGGATACTAGTATGTGGATGCTGAAACTGGAATGAAGGTCGCACCATGGCAGTATGAGGATGCACAGAAGGACACTGCTGAACTGCCTGAGAATGATGATGCTGTAAGGGTGTGAAATCACTCCTAGGTATCTGCAATGATCTCGCATAGGGATGATAACCTGGTCGTCGATGATGAAAGTCCGCAGAACATACACCTCCATAGCTCTCAGATGATCCACCAACTCCCTTCCCCTCAGTATCTGGGGAATAAGTAATATCGGACCATAATCCTCTAGATATGCCATCATCTACATCGAACAAAGCCTGAACCAATGATCTGAAATCCTGAAATGGGACTCCTGTCAAATGTCGAGCAAACCTAGGATGCAAACTCCTCAAAAACATGCTCATCTGATCTCTCTCGGTAGGTCGCTCAATCATCTCCGCGGCCTTCTTCCTCCAGCGGGAAATAAAAGAAGAAACAGACTCATCTGATCCCTGTCTAAGAAACTCAAGCTCTCTACGTGTAACGCTCGTATCACCACTGGAGGAATACTGTCTCAGAAACTCCTGTGCTAAGTCCTCCCAAGTTCTCCTACGAGATGTCTCTAATGAAGCGTACCATCTCTGTGTCATGCCGCTCAATGACAATGGGAACAAAGTGAGCAACTGTGCCTCATCTAGACCAAGGGCCCTCATAACTGTGCTATAAAGTCTGAGATGAATACGAGGACATCCAACACCCGTATATCTCTCTATATCAGGCATCCTGAAACCGACTGGTAAGGTGACCACTGGCACATCGTCAGGGTCATCCCATGAAATCATCTCATCAGGATCTCTCATCTGTCCAATCCTCCGCTCGAGTCTGTCCATACGAGAACGAGGATCCTCAATAAGGGTAACTGATGTGACAATGGGTGGAATGACAGCAACCCGATCATGTGAAGTAGCATGCAAAGTCTGTGTAGCTGGCATCTGAACAGGTATAACAGGTGGTGTTACTATATCAGATGGCGTGTCCTCGAGCACTACTCGCCTACTATGCTGAGTATCCATCCTCTAACTCAAACTGGTCAATGCCCCCTGAATCGAAACCACAGAAGCGGTAAGCTAATCAATCGAAACTGACTGTGAATCCGTCTATAGCAGCTCAGAGATACGAATCAACCTCTATCCCACTCAACCCAGGGCACTGAACCAAGACTGGGACTACAAATAGACTCCTACAAAAGAACCCAAACAAAACGACTCAAACACGACTCATGCAACGACACAGGATACAACGAACAATGACCAACGCATGATACAATACAACCAATATATGACAGGGTGTGATACACAATCCTATGGCGACAATCAAAATTTGGATGTACGATAGAATCTCCAGAGTCACATGAGTGTCCAACATGAGATGACCACATATATGATTAAAGAATTTCTATCGATGATCCAAAAAACGATCGAGGTGTGAAGAAAGTGAATGGGGTGTGAAGAACAACACTATCACGAGATCGATACTCAATATAGACCAAAATATCCTTGATTCAACCTTCAACTCTAGCTCCATAAGAGAAAAAAATGATAAGGTGATCAAGGCAAGTCTCTCGAAAAATGTGTGAATATGAAAGTGTGCCTTTCACCTTTCTACAATGAAAATATGAGCATCGAGTCGAAAATCGAACCAAGGACCAAACAAAGAATGAGGTACTGAGCCCGTGATAGGTGTACAGTGTAAAAAGATGATCATGAACATATCCCAAAGTATCGAGTGAGTGACAACAAAGTGAAGAGGTGTGTCCCGAGCTAAGAAATGAGAACGAAAAACCTAAGGAGAAAACATGCCAAACTCATCAAGTGAAAAGCACAAACTAAGGCGACAAGACGAAATGTGATCCAATCTATACTCAAACTCATACTGATCTCCGAGCATTCTCAACTGGAGACTAAAAGAGGGAGTGTCAAATCCAAAGTGTAACCACAGAGGCTCTGAAGGCCCTCAGATGCACCCACGTGTAAAAAGGGAGTCCTAATCGAAGAATCTACGGCTCAACCTACGAGGTGAAGGTGGCTCTAAATGGATATGGGTGGACTTTAAAAATCCCTAGCAGAAGCGATCATACCCTCCGACGGTACGCAACCCTTTGCACGCCTCCGAAGAGATGGGGTGCTTCTACAGTGAAAGCTCTCACACTTTCAACACTCAATAGTCAACTAAAGTGCACAGTGAGCGGTATGGGTGCATCTGAAAACCCTATGAATCTAGAGCAGAAGAAGAAACACACTGATCGCACAACTATCCTTGAAACCTAGCTCCGGGCTATACAGGTCTTCAATGATCGGACTCCAATTGACATCAAAGTGTCGCTCTCCTCCAAAATGCTCCCGTGCATCGATATAGCCCGTCGCTAGACCTTACTCCTAATCTCTGGCTCGGTCGAAGAGCAAGCACACAAAAGGCCTCACACTTGCAATAGTGAGAACCGGGATGAAAAGAATGACCGAAACCAAGAGAGTTGGAGATAAGGAGATAGATGTGGGACCCACATAGACAAACGACATGCAATCAAGCAGAAGAAGGGCAATCATGCGACATGCAGTCAGGCAGAGTACAAGATATATCACTCATGCACACATACAAGCTATGACAATCGAATGAAAAAGTGACACAAATATCATGCTCAAAGACGATCAAGAGAATATATAATCTAGACAATCGACATGTCAAATCAAACGAGGTATAACAATGAATCCATATATGCAAGGCAATCAAAAAATCATGGCAAATATCAGAATGACTATGCTAAGCAAGGCAAGATGATCAATCAATATAATCAGCATGTCAATGTACTCAACAAACATGGCAATGAAGCACAGAAAAAAACAAAATCCTCCATCAAGATAATCAATCTCGTAATCAGCATGTCAAATATCTCATACAAATATATCAATGAAGCATGAAGAAACTGGCTATATCATAATCCCCGACCAAATAATCAACCAACATGATCAACACATCAATGTCCAAGTGAAAACTCGAGAACCCTCAATGTGCAATCAAGAGATGAGTACCCTGATCGACTCATCAAACGCCACATTTGTTTCATCTTAAGTTCAAGCTTGACCTCTAAACTCCCCAGTGGAGTCGCCATTTTTGGACCCCGCATTTCGGCTCAATGCGTTTCCCACTCGATGGCGAGCTCGATTTTTATTTGAAAAATTGATTTTTATTGATTATTTGAAAATGACTTGGAGTCGCCACTTATTTTTGTTTTATTTTTTAAAAGGGTAAACAAATAAGAAAGAAAAACCCTAAGTGTGACTCCTTATTTTGGAAAAGGCGGTCTACGAAAAACCGGATTGGGTTCGGGGGTCAGGTTACTTATTGGGAAGGTACGGTACAGACCGTAGCACCCCTTTAAGTCCCTAAAGTCGGGTCTCTACTAATAAATGAAGCAATCATGGCAACTAATGAGGAAATCAATGAGTACCAGAATAAATCATACACGCGTGAGAATCAAAATATGCTTAGACAATTACCAGAGTGAAAGTAGGTGCGTACCTGGGCGACGAGCCACATGCGCTATCAAGAGAGGGTTAGTACATCATATAGAGCACAAAACATATCACGTGCATCACGCAACAGGGATTAAAATTGTTCGAAGGAAAACTGGATTTTTGAAATTCATTTGAGAATCGGGATCTTAGAGATTATTTGAAAATCGGAGCTTTAAAATTTATCTGAAAATTGGATTCGCGGGAATTAGATGTAAGAATGAGAATTTTGGAAATTAAATTTGAAAGAGATTGGGATTTTGGGGATTATTTAAAAGTTCGAGATTTTTGAGGCAAACTAAGTTACGAAAATTGGGGCTTTGGGAATTGAATTTTGAAAGAAAAAAATGTGAGTTATTTGAGAAGTAGAGATTATGAGAGTCGACTTAGAAAAAGTTGGCAATCTAGAAAATCATTTGAAGGCAAAAATTATAGAAATAATGAATAAAACAATAGTGACAATAATAATGATAAGTAGCAGGATAAACATGGGAATGGAGTACGAGAAACTGAAAATGAAGTTCGGAGATAGGACAATTAGAATTTCGAATAGCTAAGCTTAGGAATCGGAATTTTGAAGAATCAGACTTTAATGATTGAAATTTTAAGAGAAATAAATGGGTAAGTATGGAATGATGGTACTAATTAATTATAACGATATTTGGACAGATGAATAGTGAATAGTGGGATTCTTGAAAATTAGGTTTGAAAGTCGGATCTTTGAATAATTGGACTTTATTTAGTGGAGTTTTCGGAAAAAGGAAATAAGTAAACATGGAATTTATAACAGCGATGACAATGATGATATTTGGGTGAATAAGAATGAATGGTGGAATTTTTTAGTCTAAAGGTTAAACTTGGAAATCCGGTTTTGAAGAATTGAATTTTAATGATTGAAATAAGTAAATAAATAAACACGGAATAATGATCTTAATTAACAAAATGTTTAGACGAATAAAAAAGAGAATAGCGGAATTTTTCTAATTGAGAATTTGAATTAGGGCGTTGGATTTTTAAAAGGATATGACTTTGAGTAAATAGATAGGTATGGGATTATAATACTAATTAACGAGAATAATATTTAGGTAAATAAAGATGGATAATAGAATTTTTGGGACTGAAGTTTTAATTAAGGCATGGGGTTTTCGGAAGATTGGACTTTGAATAGATATGGAATAATGATTCTAATTGATGAGGGTAAAATTTAGATGAACCGTAGGATTTTTAGGATTGAAAAAATTGAGTTAAGACAAGAGATTTTTGAAGAACTAGGTTTTAAATAAATAGACAAATATGAGATAATAATCCTAATTGATGAAAATAAGATTCAAACAAATTGCTGAGAAACCAAATTAAGACAGGGGATTTTTGGAGGATTAGATTTTAAATAACTAAAATATGGGATGATGATTCGATTTATGAAAATAAGGTTTAAACAAGCATTTGAAGAATTAATTTGAAGCATGAAATTTTTGAAGGATTGGTATAGATAAATAAATGAATATATAGGATAATAATTCCCATTGATGAACATAAGATTTAACGAGTATTCGAAGAATTAAATTACGGCATGGGATTTTCTTATTGGATTAGAATTCAAACAACTAATAATACGGGGTGATGATTGATTTATGAGAATAGGATTTAAACAAGTATTTAAAGAATTAAATTAAAACTCAGAATTTTGAAGGATTGGCATAGATAAATAGGAGAATATAGGATAATAATTCTAGTGGATAAATATGAGATTTAAAAAAGTATTTGAGGAATTAGATTAAAACATGTGATTTATTTCTTTATAGATTGGACTTTGAATAAATAATAATACGGGATATGATTTGATTTATGAAAATATGATTTAAACAAATATTTTGAAGAATTAGTATTAGGTTTTAACGAATGAGATTTTAAAATATGATAAATAGATACATACGGAATAATAATAATAATTAATAATCATAACGTTTAAGTTGATGAAGTTTGAGTAGTATAAATTTCGAGATAAAATATAATTAATAATTTGTCTTTAAGTATGAGTTAACTAAATTGGTAGAAATAAGGTAATAATAAAAGGAAGTGATTTGGTTAATTAATTATGGATATTAAAATTTTGTTTTCCTTTTTTTTAAAAAAAAAGATTATTTAGGAATGAAGTGGCCAAATGGCTATCTTGGAATGGGTATGGCCATGAGAGTGAATAATACAGGGGCATGAAGCCTTCCTTAATGCAACTGGGGCTTAGGCTTCCAACCAGGCCCATATCCATATCTTGGGACTGGCC